>NC_092169.1:6147500-6447500 GCF_045791955.1 Oncorhynchus clarkii lewisi
ATGCAGGAGAGGAGAATTGGAGTTAAACAGCCTGCATACATCCAGAATGTAGACAAATATTCTGGGCTTTACTCAGCAATTACTGACAATTATGAAACATTCTTCCACCTGGCTCATCAGTTTTAGAGCTGAGGCCTGGGCTAGTGTTGTGGAAGTGTATTATTCTCCTGCTTCGGTACTTCAAAAGCCCCCTCATGCTCTCTGTCTCCCCATACCTCATGTTGATACAGTGGGAAAGGAGAGGAGAGGCTTGGAGATGAGAGTGTGTGTGTGTGTGTGTGTGTGTGTGTGTGTGTGTGTGTGTGTGTGTGTGTGTGTGTGTGTGTGTGTGTGTGTGTGTGTGTGTGTGTGTGTGTATGTTTAGCCTTGAAACCTCTTCCATTATTTACCCTGACAGCTATTTTCAATGTGTCATTTAACAAATACATGCATACTTCAGACTGATACAAAAATTATGAGCAAATCAAAATAGAATGAGGCTTGGGGAGACATAAATACGATATTGATGATAATGAGGGGAGAGTGGAAAAGAGAAGGACACAGATCAAAAGAAAGAAAGCATAAAAAAAATGAACAGAATGCAATCTCCTCCAAACATGTTCAAGGAACAAATCAATTGTCTTTCATTTAATGACAATACTTACATTTTTGGCTGATTTCCCCTGTTGTGCTATTCCCTAAACTCCATTATCTAGATATTTCCATGCTGATGCACAATATCAATAAACCTCGTCAAATCATCATATGGATGAGAACATTGCGTCCTGATGAAGTAAAAAATATGCTGTTGTGTTTTGAGTGGGGACAGCAGGGACATGGCTACTGACTTGCCGTTTCGAACTAGTCTGTGATACCTGTATGGTACGTGGCTCTGTCCGTTACAGTATGTCTCATCTGGGTAAAGGTAGTGTGAGCTTTTAGGTGATGAAGTGAGAAAGTCGGCACTGAAGGACAGGGAGCAATATTTACTCCCTCTGTGCTTTTCACAGATGAAACAAGTCATGGGGCGGCAGGGTAGCCTAGTGGATAGAGCGTTGGACTAGTAAGCGAAAGGTTGCAAGTTCAAATCCCCGAGCTGACAAGGTACAAATCTGTCGTTCTGCCCCTGAACAGGCAGTTAACCCACTGTTCCTAGGCCACCATTGAAAATAAGAATTTGTTCTTAACTGACTTGCCTAGTAAAATAAAAAACTACTCATTTTTGGTCCATGACTCTGCTATCATATTCACCCTCACAACCACTGCCACAGGAGGTAGGAGACACAGCTGGCAGCACATTTTGAGGTGGGACCTCGGGGACTGTAGGAAAAGAGGGGCAGGCAGTGGCTCAGGAAGTGACATCCACACTAAACTCAATGGCACTGTGTCCACACTGGTGTATATGAAGAGGAAGCCACCTGACCATGCGGACAACTCGTATAGAAAGGAAGCTATAAAGCCATCGATCAAATAGCCATGTTGTCTTGTTCAATTGAGTTTGTGTACTTCTAGTTGAAGAGGAGTCGTTAAATGTGTCCACGTCTAAATGGCACTGTTGATAATATCAGAGCTGGGTGGAGGTAGAAAGATGGACTGTATGTAAGTGAGAGAGAGAGAGAAAGAGAGAGAGAGCAAGAGAAAGAAAGAGACAGAGACCGACAGACAGACAGACAGACAGATGAAGAGATAGCGAAAGAGCAAGCAGATAAGTTACCAGATAAAGGTCCTTTATGTGCCTGCAGACTAAGCTAACTGGAGACAGAGTGAGTCGGGCCCATCCCCAAGCAGACTTCTCCCTCTCTTGCTGCATCAGGATGAGGTATGGGGCAAACACAGAGTGGTGAGTGCACACTGAATAGCAGAGTAATAAACTTCCACAGCACTAGCACAGCTCTCAGGTGTAAAACTGTACAGCAAAGGAGGAGAATAGGTCCTTATTGTCTGTAATTGCTGAGTAAAACCCATATTTGTCTAAGCTCTAGCTGTAAGCAGGCTGTTTAACTCCATTACCCAGCACGCACTCTCATGGCAGATACTGCAGTAACGCATTTCTGTTAATGATTTCTATTATTTAGTTAATGCACTTTGTCACACTTAATGTGAAAGGATTTACATGGGGAGAGACATCTCTTTACTCTTGCATTACAGACAGACGATGCTTTGTTGATCTGGCATGTGGGGGTTATATGGGGACAGGTGGTGAATGAGATGCAATCTCTCCAGCTATTCCCAAGGACCATCTGAGCCAGGAACACATCAGAGAATCACTGGCTTTTCTAACTGCCTGGCTCTCCTCTCAGCTGGCACGGTCAGACTGACCTACACAGTGTAGGTGAGACACACACATACGCATGCACACACACACACACACACACAAATACATTCACACTGACAAGGGGATAATCCAGGTCACGGGCCACCCATGTAGTGTAAATACATTCCTTGATGGGCTAAGGTAGGGGATGGAGATGGGGTTTTGTTGGTCAGTTATTGTCAGTCCTCAGGCATGGCATGGAGATAAGACTAGCATAAGATTGCCCGTGCTCTCTGACAATAACCAGCAATAACATTACAAAGTGTATACATTGCAAGTGTATACATTGAGCAGGATAATAAGAGTCTGGTAGGAGCAGTTGTACTGTGTGCTCAGGTTCAGAGAATCAGAGCAGGTGGTCAGGCCTGCTCATGTGTTCAGCAGTATGATGTCTTGTAGATAGAAACTGTCTCTGAGCCGGTTGGTATCAGAACTCATGCTCCAATACTGTCTGCCCGACAGTAAGGGAGAGAACAGCTCCTGGCTGAGGTGTGTGGGGTCCTTGATGCATGCCTTCCTCAGGCACCGTTTCGAGTAGATGTCCTGGATGGGTGCAAGCACAGTCCCAGTGATGTACTGGGCCATCTTCACCACCTGCTGGAGGGCCTTGTGGCCGTGGACGGAGCTATTCCGTACTAGGCCATGATGAAACGGGTTAGGACGCTCTCAATGGTGCAGTGGTAGTATTTGGAGAGTACCCAGGGCGCCATGCTTAATTTCTTCAACTGCATTAGGAAGTAAAGACACTGTTGTGCTTTCTTGACAAGAGTGGTGGTGTTGTTGGTACATGACAAGTCCTTGGTGATGTGGATGCCGAGGGACATAAAACTGTGGATCGGTGCATGTTTCCTCCTCTGCTTCCTTAAGTCAACAACTCCTTTGTTTTGCTGACATTGAATGAGAGGTTATTGTCATGACACCATAATGCCAGTTCATTTACCTCCTCCCTATAGGCTGACTCATTGTTGTTGGTTATCAGGCCGTGGTGTCGTCAGCAACCTTGATGATGGAGTTGGTGTGGTGCAAAGCCACACAGTCGTGTCTGAGGACTGAGGACACACCACTTGGTGGCCCCTGTGTAAATAGTCATTGTGGAGGAGCTGTTGTTGCCAATCTTCACAGCCTGTGGGCAGCCTGTCAGGAAGTCCAGGATCCAGTTGCAGAGGGTGGTGTCCAGACTCGGGGCTCTGAGTTTAGTATCAAGCTCAGAGGGAACAATAGTTTTGAATGCTAAACTGTAGTAAATGAACAGCAATCTCACATATGTGTTCCTTTTGTCCAGATGTGTTACGGCCATGTGAATAGCGATGGAAATGGCATCTTCCGTGGATCTGTTGGAGCGGTAGGCAAATTGGAGTGGGTCCAGTCCGCCTGACATGCTGGACAATATGTGGGCCAATAACAGCCTCTCAAAGAACTTCATGATGACCGAGGGGAGCGTCATGGGACGATAGTAATTTGGGCAGGTCACCTAGTTTTACTTGGGCACTGGGACAATGGTGGTCTCCTTAAAGCAGGTGGGGACTACAGCCTGTGTGTGTGTGTGTGTGTGTGTGTGTGTGTGTGTGTGTGTGTGTGTGTGTGTGTATGGCTGGACAGAGAAAGAAAGGCAAAGTGAGATAGAAAGAGACAGCCATAGAATGCACAAGACATCATAAGCAAATCTCTTTGATTGCAGTTTAAAAATGCAGCACAAGAGGAGACAGGCAGAACACTGTTCCCCAGACTTTAACATTCATGAGAACTTTGTCACATCCTCTTCAAAAGTTGCCCCTACCTGCTTCCCATTTCTGCTTTTGCACAGGTGGCGCCAGAACCGGGTAGATATCCAGTCCTGTTTTTATCAGGAGCGATAAGGCCGACAATCTCCATCCATCTGAATCACATGGAGTCACAGATATTCCCCACTTGAACACTTCAAAAGGAGAGCTAATATCTACCTGGTGGGAGGAAGAAAAACATAACAATAAGCAGATGACTGTCTGCACACTATCTGGGGCAAAAGGTACACAAAGAAAGAGAGAGGAAAAATTGACATTTTGTAACCGTATCTAGGATGCTATTTCACAGTCTCTTACTATATACTGGGTTCCCTTGGAGGAAGGAATTAGGGAGACCAAGACTACAATCAGGCATTATTCCTGTTCAGACCACTATTTGCAGCAGTATCCATTACTTGAGTAAAGAGGTTCTATGACACATTATCTAAAGTAAAGGAAACATTAGCTTGAGTTAGGACTTGCTAACCATAGTGCTTAATGCTTACCATAGTTACCAAAATGACTGTAGCGTATTTATCAAACGCAGCAGTGAATCAATTGTAGACTGTCTAAATGTGAAATTCCCTTGCCTTTTAATTTTATTTTAATAGGTAAGTCAGTTAAGAACAAATTCTTATTTTCAATGACAGCCTAGGAACAGTGGGTTAGCTGCCTTGTTCAGGTCAGGGGCAGAAAGACAGATTTTTACCTTGTCAGCTCGAGGATTCGAACCCTGTCGCGTTGATGAATTTTTGCAAATCCAGTCAGTTATCCACATTGATTCAACGTCATCACGTAGATTTTTTTGTTGGGAAATGACATGGAAACAATATTGATTTAACCAGTTTTTACCCAGTGGGTTACCTCTATTGCTCCGCACCCTGCCTCCCATCATACCTACATCAGCTTTGATCGTTCTGTTCCCCTCTTCCTCTCGTTCCTCTGTAAGGAAGGTCTCAATGCATCACGCCCATCGATAATCACCTGCTTGCGCCTCACTCTGCTTTCGCAAAAAGATACTTTCAATTAGTGGGAATAATCACCAAAGTTGCACCAAATTGGCTGTGAGTCACACATAATTGTTGTTGGTTACTTTCCCTGACTGAACTTATGTTCTGACTCCTTCTTTCTCAATTAGTGGGTGGTTTTATTGTCCATTAAGAAGCACCATCTGCCTGGGAGCCTTCACACGCCGGGTCGCACATGCACACCACACAGGGGTCCAGATCCGGCTCCCCACTCAACAACACTTCTCTAAAATACTCAGCAGGGGGAAAAAAAAAGCAAGAGAGAAAAAAATCTAAATTAAAAAATAATCACGTTGCCCTCATCACCATGACGATTCCATCAGAGATTCAAGACTTCAAAGATGTGAGTCCAATCACAACGGGTCACCAAGGAAGGGTTAAGCAAACGGAAAACTACTTCTTAGGGGGGGGGGGGGGGGGGGGGGGGTATTGGGCACAGTTGGGCATTTTTTCAATCAAATCAAATTGCATTTGTCACATGCGCTGAATACGACAGGTGTAGCGGGGCTATATGCAGGGGGTACCGGTACAGAGTCAATGTGTCAATGTGTGGGAGGCACTGGTGTGAAGGTAATTGAGGTATTGTAGGAGTTATTAGCGTGGCTATGCATAGATAATAACAGAGAGTAGCAGCAGTGTGTGTGTGGGGGGGGGGGGGGGGGGGGGCAATGCAAATAGTCTGGGTTGCCATTTGATTAGCTGTTCAGGAGTCTTATGGCTTAGGGGTAGGAGCTGTTTAGAATCCTCTTGAACCTAGACTTGGCACTCCGGTTCCGCTTGCCGTGCGGTAGCAGAGAGTCTACAGTCTATGACTAGGGTTGCTGGAATCTCTGACTATTTGTAGGGCCTTCCTCTGACACTGCCTGGTATAGAGGTCCTGGATGGCAAGAAGCTTGGCCCCAGTGATGTACTGGGCTGTTCGCACTACCCTCTGTAGTGCCTTTGCGGTCAGAGGCCGAGCAGTTGCCATACCAGGCAGTGATGCAACCCGTCATGATGCTCTTAATGGTGCAGCTGTAGAACCGTTTGAGGATCTGAGGACACATGCCAAATCTTTTCAGTCTCCGGAGGGGACTGGGAAAAGTTTTGCCGTGCCCTCTTCACGACTGTCTTGGTGTGCTTGGACCAGGTTAGCTTGTTTGTGATGTGGATGCCAAGGAACTTGAAGCTCTCAACCTGCTCCACTGCAGCCCCATCAATGAGAATAGAGGCATGCTCGGGCCTCCTTTTCCTGTAGTCCACAATCATCTGCTTTGTCTTGATCACGTTGAGGGAGAGGTTGTTGTCCTTGCACCACACAGTCAGGTCTTTGACCTCCCTGTAGACTGTGTCATCGTTGTTGGTGATCAGGTCTACCACTGTTGTGTCATCAGCAAACTTAATGATGCTGTTGGAGTTGTTTCTGGTTGTGCAGTCATGAGTGAACAGGGAGTACAGGAGGGGATTTAGTACGCACCCCTGAGGGGACCCGTGTTGAGGATCAGCGTGGGAGATGTGTTGTTACCTACCCTTACCACCTGGGGGCGGCCCGTCAGGAAGTCCAGGATCCAGAAGCAGAGGGAGGTGTTTAGTCCCAGGGTCCTTAGCTTAGTGATGAGCTTTGAGGGCACTATGGTGTTGAACACTGAACTGTAGTCAATGAATTGCGTTCTCACACAGGTGTTCCTTTTGTCCAGGTGTGAAAGGGCAGTGTGGAGTGCAATAGAGATTGCATCATCTATGGATTTGTTGTTGCGTTATGCAAATTGGAGTGGGTCTAGGGTTTCTGGGATAATGGTGTTGATGTGAGCCATGACCAGCCTTTCAAAGTATTTCATGGCTACAAACATGAGTGCTATGGGTCGGTAGTCATTTAGGCAGGTTACCTTGGTGTTCTTGGGCACAGGGACTAAAGTGGTCTACTTGAAATATGCTGGTATTACAGACTCAGGTAAGTAGAGGTTGAAAATGTCAGTGAAGACACTTGCCAGTTGGTCAGCGCATGCTCGGAGTACACGTCCTGGTAATCCGTCTGGCTCATTGGCTGCAGAAAGCGTGATCACACAGTCGTACAGAACAGCTGATGCTCTCATGTATGTTTCAGTGTTATTTACCTCGAAGCGACCATAGAAATTATTTAGCTTGTTTGGTAGGCACATGTCACTGGGCAGCTCTCGGCTGTGCTTCCCTTTGTATTCTGTAATAGTTTGCAAGCCCTGCCACATTCGACGAGCAT
The DNA here is from genome assembly GCF_045791955.1 of Oncorhynchus clarkii lewisi. Classification (NCBI taxonomy): domain Eukaryota; kingdom Metazoa; phylum Chordata; class Actinopteri; order Salmoniformes; family Salmonidae; genus Oncorhynchus; species Oncorhynchus clarkii. Next base: position 6,154,797 of record NC_092169.1, read on the forward strand.
CGGAGTCGGTGAAGTACGATTCGATCTTAGTCCTGTATTGATGCTTTGCCTGTTTGATGGTTCGTCTGAGGGCATAGCGGGATTTCTTATAAGCTTCCGGGTTGGAGTCCCGCTCCTTGCAAGCGGCAGCTCTAGCCTTTAGCTCAGTGCGAATGTTGCCTGTAATCCATGGCTTCTGGTTAGGGTATGTATGTACAGTCACTGTGGGGACAACATCTTCAATGCACTTATTGTTAAAGCCAGTGACTGATGTGTTGTACTCCTCAATGCCATTGGAAGAATTCCGCAACCTATTCCAGTCCGTGCTAGCAAAAGTGTCTGGTAGCTTAGCATCTGCTTCATCTGACCACTTTTTTATAGACTTTTTGCTTGTAAGCAGGAATCAGGAGGATAGAGTTATGGTCAGATTTTCCAAATGGAGGACGAGGTATAGCTTTGTACGCGTCTCTATGTGTGGAGTAAAGGTGGTCTAGAATTTTTCTCTCTCTGGTTGCACATTTAACATGCTGATGGTAATTAGGTAAAACTGATTTAAGTTTCCCTGCATTAAAGTCCCCGGCCACTAGGAGCACTGCCTCTGGATGAGCGTTTTCCTGTTTGCTTGTGGCGGAATACAGATCATTGAGTGCGGTTTTAGTGCCAGCCTCAGTCTGTGGTGGTATGGAGACAGCAACGAAAATAGAGATGAAAACGCTCTAGGTAGATAGTGTGGTCTACAGCTTATCATGAGATACTCTACCTCAGGTGAGCAAAACCCTGAGACTTCCTTAGATATCGTGCACCAGCTATTGTTTACAAATATGCATATGCCCCCGCCCCGTATCTTACCAGAGGCTGCTGTTAGGTTAGGCTGTACTCTCAACATTTTATAAGGTCTTAACAGGTACAATAGCAGGCCATTCTGGCTGTATTTTAAGTTCTGATACTGAGATGTGCTGTCTGTTGTGGATCACCATTTTCCCAAGTCACCCGAAAATAATTTGGCCACAAACAGTGCCTTCAGAAAGTACTCATACCCCTTGAATTATTCAAAATGTTGTTGTTACACCCTGAATTAAAAATGGCTTAAACACAAAATACCCCATAATGAGAAAGTGAAACTGTGTCAATACTTTGTAGAATCACCTTTGGCAGCTTTTCCAGCTGTGATTTTTTCTGGGGTAGTCTCTAAGAGCTTTCCACACCTGGATTGTGCAACATTTCCCGATTATTGTTTTCAAAATTCTTCAAGCTCTTTCTAATTGGTTGTGATCATTGCTAAGCAATGATTTTCAGGTATTGCCATAGATTTAAGCAACTCCAGTGTAGATTTGGCCTTGTGTTTTAGTTTATTGTCCTGCTGAAAGGTGAATTCATCTCCCAGTGTCTGGTGGAAAGCAAACACCCCCACCTCCCAAAAGAATCCTGTAGGATTTTGCCTGTGCTTATCTCCATTCCGTTTATTTTTTATCTTGAAATCTCCACATTCCTTAACCATTACAAACATACCATAACATGATGCAGCCACCACCATGCTTGAAAATATGGAGTATGGTACTTAGTAATGTGTTGTATTGGATTTGCCCCAAACATAACACTTTGTACTCCGGACAAAAAGTTGCAGTATTACTTTAGTGCTTTGTTGCAAACAGGATGCATGTTTAGAAACATTTTTATTCTGTACAGTCTTCTGTCACGGGTTACTAGGAGTGGTGGGTAGGAGTCAGGCGCAGAGAACAGAGGGTTCAGTGATTTGTAGATTTATTTCTCCGGCACAAAACGGTCACGCCAAATACAGGGAGCATAAACACTGACTTGCCCAAACACAGGGCAAACAATCCGGAGAACGATGAAAACACATCCACAACCGACAGAGAACACAAATAATCCCGCACAAACCTAAGCGTCCTAACAGGCTCAAATAGACCAAAAATCAAGAAACACAAACAGGTGCAACTAATAAGACTAAACTAACAGAAAAGGAAAAAGGGGTCAGTGGCAGCTAGTAGACCGGCGACGATGACGGAGGAGGGAGTCGGGACATCTTCCTTCTTTTCACTCTGTCAATCGTCAGTTTTCTCCCATCACTGCCTATATCTTTGTAGTGACGGGTAGTGACTGGGTGTATTGATACATCATCCAAGGGTCTGCTTTTTATTGTTACCCATTTACCAATAGGTGCCCTTTACGAGGCATTAGAAAACCTCCCTGGTCTTTGTGGTTGTTGAACCTGTGTTTGAAATTCAGTGCTCGACTGAGGAAACTTATTGATAATTTAACAGAATTTGTGTAAAACACTATTATTGTCCATGCAACTCAGTATGTGACTTATTGGGCAAATGTTTACTCCTAAACTTATTTAGGCTTCCCATAACACAGGGGTTGAATACTTATTGACTCAAGACTTTTCAGCTTATCATTTTTTGTTCATTCGTGAACATTTCGTAACACAGAATTCCACTTTGACATGATGGGCTATTGTGTGTAGGCCAGTGACAAAACATCTACATGTAATACATGTTAAATTCAGGCTGTAACACAACAAAATGTGGAAAAGGACAAGGAGTGTGAATACCTTCTGAAGCCACTGTATGCTCCAGGCCCAGTTATTCAGGAAAGCTTGACATGCTCTCTGCCTCCTCTCCAATCCGAGCCGCTATTCTTCGCTGACCTAGAACCTGTCAATTAGCCTAAATATTTTTCATTTAACTTCTAAAATGTATTACATTTTATGTGTGGTATTAACACAACCAGTCACTATGTTCTGATTAGACTACTTCAAAAGTATCCTGTAGACTACCTGAGCACGTTCATTCAAAATATAATTCCAACATCCAAAGTTTGCAGATTGTGGTGTTGAAAACGCAAACCATGATGTTGAAGCGCCCGATGTCGGTATGCTTTGCTTATTGGTGGTGGTGCATTGGCACAGAAACCTGTTAGTGGAAAATGTGTTGCATATATGTCATATACATTTAAATATATAGGATTTCCGCCTAGCTGATCATTGTCTGATCGTAGTGTAGGTCTAATGAAACAGTCATGGAGAGTTAGCTGGTCCCGTAGTCCTACGGGGCATCGGCTACGCCACAAAAGCATGCTGAAGTGGCGAAGTCGATATCCACATTTATAAACACAGGGTCGCATTTTGTTATTTGAGAAATTTAGAGTTAATTCTGAGGGGAAGGGTGTGCAAATTTTACAGTACAAGGGGAGGATTGTGTGAAATTTGAGTAAACAGCAGGTACCTCTTTGTATGTGCAATTGTTTTGTTGAAGTCCACAAGTGTGTGTGTGTGTGTGTGTGTGTGTGTGTGTGTGTGTGTGTGTGTGTGTGTGTGTGTGTGTGTGTGTGTGTGTGTGTGTACGTGTGTGTTTGTGTGTGCATGTGTGCCTGCCCGCGTGCGCACAGAGCCATATGTCTGCAAAAACATGAATTCAATCAAGAGGGAATAACACATAGGGAAAACACTCAATGATGACAGGAACTGTTTCCCTGCCTGTGAGTTTTATAACTTCATGCAGCTCACCACCCATCCCTCTATAGCGCCAGAGAGCCTAGGGGATCATAAACTGTCTCCCCAAACTCCCAGTGACCTCTGCTACTAGGCCACCGATATGTTACTTAGGTGTGCTGCCTCCTAGCAACCTCCCAACAGTCCTTCTGCCTGCTCAGGACAGAGCCTCCTCAGTCTCTCTCCAAGTGGACAAGGGGGATGGAATGTGTTGGCAGAAGTGAGTGATGTTGTTATTGTGCATTTACTGTTGGTTCTTACTGTTGCTAGTTGTTAATAGTAGTCTGATGCGATGTGTTATACAGTCCTTTGCTTCTGTCACTATCTCCTTACACAGTTAATATGATTATTGCTCTCGTGCTATTAGTCATTCCTTCTCATGCTATGTTTATTAGTATATTCATTCACATATTTTCTCTGTACAGAACCACGTCCATCTCATATGTGCTCTGGAAATAAAGTCATTTAGTTTGTGTAACTCTCTGTGAGGTTGCCTTATTCCTCTGACCGGGTAAGGTGTCAGTGAATCACAGACCAGCCCAACCCGGAGATCCGCTGCTGCTCTGTCAATGGTGTTAACAATGAATCACTTACAGTCCCTCTTCTTAGATTGCCTATGATGGGAGGAACAGGATGTGTGATTGATGCATTGATTTGCACTCGAGTTTATCATCATGCTTTGTCCTTTCTCCATTTCATCATCATCATCTGCCTTGTTCACTTACCTCAAAGTGGTCTGACATGATGGTCTGAAAGTCATTCATAGATATTCAGGTGTCCTGTAGATATCCTGAGCCTGGTCTCTAGACATGCTCCTCTCTCTGACCTAAGCCTCCCAGGAGCTGTAATTCTCCCTGCGTTGTGGCACTGCCAGTGTTATCCTCTCCAAGTGAGAATCTTCTGTCCTTTATCTGCTGTGATTCATACTGTTGTTCTGACACAGACACATACAAAAGACAATGTACTGATGCACACAAACATCCTCAACGTCATCCGTGCCTAGGCTCAACCTACGTATGTCCCCATTACCAATAAAACATGATCAAAAACCTATTTCTTTCACTTACTTGCTGTGCTCTTTCGTTGCTCATTTGTTTAGTCTCAACCGGGATTGCATCATACATGTCAAGCAGTGAAGTTTCAGCTCTGTCCGTCCATGGCCTCTCTTCCTCGGTGCGCACTGGCACTGTGTCCGTTTCCATCCTGTGTCTAACATTTGAGGAAAACTTTGCTTCTGTCTGCATCGAAGTAGCGGTCCTTGTACCAAGCATCGAGCACGGTGGCGACACAGTAAAGAGGCTCAGAGAGAATGCCACCGAATCGCTTGTTCACTGCCTCGAGTGCTTTTGCAAGTTTCAACCCCACAGTCTGCTTCGGCAGTTTCGTTGAGCGTTTCAACATCACGTCTGCTGCAGTTGCAGACGATTCGCTTATTTCTTGAGTTCGAATGGCGCTAGGAGTGTGTTCATGTTTCAAAGTTTCAAACATGTTCTCAAATACTATTGAAATGGCAGTAGTGGTATGAGAACCAGAACATTCTTGAGCATGTAACACAGCTTTCCTCAGTACGAGATCCTCGTCAACACGCTGTGCTGTCAGACTCGGCATGCTCATGAGGCTGACATCTGTTCCAAATGTCAGTCGTGAAGCAGTGACGCCCATAGCCATTATCTTGACGTTAACTGATTTCGCCTTTGAGTTGTCTCGCTGGAATTTCTTACTCTTTCAAATGACTGCTCGACTTGAACTTGTTCAGTTGTTAGAAGTGTGCGCTTAGTGTTTTTCTGCTTTTCTGTGTAGCGCTGTATTTTTCACGGCGCCATGACATCATATACCTACGTTATATAGGTATGCACGTCAGCTTTGACATCAGCGTTAAACTAGACATCGGGCCGATGCCGATGTTGGCATTTTAAGCTAATATTGTCCGTCCGATATACTTACCGATATATCGTGCATCCCTAACTAATTGAATATGTTTCTTCATGTAAGGTACATTTCAACATTAGAAAACGGCATTTTTGGTCCATGTGTTGGAAAAAAAGGGAAAAGGGTGTATTCTTAGTCATAAGGATGTTTGCCTACACCTCTGTTAGTACTACAGTAGGTGGCAGCATAGGCCTCTCCAAGCCAACTCGCCCTTACATATACACATCCGTTCAAAAGTTTGGGGTCACTTAAAAATGTCCTTGTTTTTGAAAGAAAAGCACGTTGTTGTCCATTAAAATAACATTAAATTGATCAGAAATACAGTGTAGACATTGTCAATGTTGTAAATGACCATTGTAGCTGATTTTTAATGGAATATCTACATAGGTGTACAGAGGCCCATTATCAGCTGTCACGACCGTCTGAAGAAGAAGTGGACAAAAGCGCAGAGTGGTGAGCGTATATTACTTTACTTATATAAATGACGCCAACAAAACAAGAAACAAAGAATCGACGTGAAGCTTACGAGGGCTATAGTGTCACTAACAAATAACTTCCCACCATAACAAAAGGGAAAAAGACTGCCTAAGTATGATTCCCAGTCAGAGACAACGATAGACAGCTGTCCCTGATTGAGAACCATACCCAGCCAAAACATAGAAACACAAAACATAGAAATCAGAACATAGAATGCCCACCCAAATCACACCCTGACCAAACCAAAATAGAGACATACAAAGGCTCTCTAAGGTCGGGGTGTGAGATCAGAAACCATCACTCCTGTATTCCAATGGCACGTTATGTTAGCTAATCCAAGTTTATAATTTTAAAAGGCTAATTGATCATTAGAAAACTATTTTGCAATTATGTTAGCACAGCTGAGAACTGTTGTCCTGATTAAAGAAGCAATAAAACTGGCCTTCTTTAGACGAGTTGAGAATCTGGAGCATCAACATTTGTGGATTTGATTACATTCTCAAAATGGCCAGAACCAAAGAACTTTCTTCTGAAACTCAGTCTATTTTTGTTCTGAGAAATGAAGGCTATTCCATGTGAGATATTGCCAAGAAACTGAAGATCTCGTACAATCTGTGTCCTACTCCCTTCACAGAACCGCGCAAACTGGCCCTAACCAGAATAGAAAGAGGAGTGGGAGGCCCCAGTGCACAACTGAGCAAGAGGACAAGTACATTAGAGTGGCAGTTTCATTAAACTGCCAAACATCAGTCTCAATGTCAACAATGAAGAGGCGACTCCGGGATGCTGGCCTTCTAGGCAGAGTTGCAAAGAAAAAGACATCTCAGACTGGCCAATAAAAAGAAAAGATTTAGATGGGCAAAAGAACACAGACACTGGACAGAGGAACTCTGCCTAGAAGGCCAGCATCCCGGAGTGGACTCTTCAAAAACAAGGACATTTCTAAGTGACCCCAAACTTTTGAACTGTGGTGTATATATTTTTTTTTAAGTAATTCTTGCAGAAAAACCATATCTGTTGACAGTCTCTTTTAAGTGTTCAAGAACCATATGCTTTTTCTTTCCTTTCAGAACAGGTGTATGTATACTGAGATCATGTGACAGATCATGTGATACTTATATTGCACACAGGTGGACTTTAAAAAATATATTTTGTGACCTCTGAAGGTAATTGGTTGCACCAGATCTTATTTAGGGGCTTCATAGCAAAGGGGGTGAATACATACAGTGCCTTGCGAAAGTATTCGGCCCCCTTGAACTTTGCGAGCTTTTGCCACATTTCAGGCTTCAAACATAAATATATAAAACTGTATTTTTTTGTGAAGAATCAACCACAAGTGGGACACAATCATGAAGGGGAACGACATTTATTGGATATTTCAAACTTTTTTAACAAATCAAAAACTGAAAAATTGGGCGTGCAAAATTATTCAGCCCCTTTACTTTCAGTGCAGCAAACACTCTCCAGAAGTTCAGTGAGGATCTCTGAATGATCCAATGTTGACCTAAATGACTAATGATGATAAATACAATCCACCTGTGTGTAATCAAGTCTCCGTATAAATGCACCTGCACTGTGATAGTCTCAGAGGTCCGTTAAAAGCGCAGAGAGCATCATGAAGAACAAGGAACACACCAGGCAGGTCCGAGATACTGTTGTGAAGAAGTTTAAAGCCGGATTTGGATACAAAAAGATTTCCCAAGCTTTAAACATCCCAAGGAGCACTGTGCAAGCGATAATATTGAAATGGAAGGAGTATCAGACCACTGCAAATCTACCAAGACCTGGCCGTCCCTCTAAACTTTCAGCTCATACAAGGAGAAGACTGATCAGAGATGCAGCCAAGAGGTCCATGATCACTCTGGATGAACTGCAGAGATCTACAGCTGAGGTGGGAGACTCTGTCCATAGGACAACAATCAGTCGTATATTGCACAAATCTGGCCTTTATGGAAGAGTGGCAAGAAGAAAGCCATTTCTTAAAGATATCCATAAAAAATGTTGTTTAAAGTTTGCCACAAGCCACCTGGGAGACACACCAAACATGTGGAAGAAGGTGCTCTGGTCAGATGAAACTAAAATTGAACTTTTTGGCAACAATGCAAAACGTTATGTTTGGCGTAAAAGCAACACAGCTGAACACACCATCCCCACTGTCAAACATGGTGGTGGCAGCATCATGGTTTGGGCCTGCTTTTCTTCAGCAGGGACAGGGAAGATGGTTAAAATTGATGGGAAGATGGATGGAGCCAAATACAGGACCATTCTGGAAGAAAACCTGATGGAGTCTGCAAAAGACCTGAGACTGGGACGGAGATTTGTCTTCCAACAAGACAATGATCCAAAACATAAAGCAAAATCTACAATGGAATGGTTCAAAAATAAACATATCCAGGTCTTAGAATGGCCAAGTCAAAGTCCAGACCTGAATCCAATCGAGAATCTGTGGAAAGAACTGAAAACTGCTGTTCACAAATGCTCTCCATCCAACCTCACTGAGCTTGAGCTGTTTTGCAAGGAGGAATGGGAAAAAATGTCAGTCTCTCGATGTACAAAACTGATAGAGACATACCCCAAGCGACTTACAGCTGTAATCGCAGCAAAAGGTGGCGCTACAAAGTATTAACTTAAGGGAGCTGAATAATTTTGCACGCCCAATTTTTCAGTTTTTGATTTGTTAAAAAAGTTTGAAATATCCAATAAATGTCGTTCCACTTCATGATTGTGTCCCACTTGTTGTTGATTCTTCACAAAAAAATACAGTTTTATATCTTTATGTTTGAAGCCTGAAATGTGGCAAAAGGTCGCAAAGTTCAAGGGGGCTGAGTACTTTCGCAAGGCACTGTAGGCACGCACCACTTTTCTGTTTTTTATTTTTTAGAATTTTTTAAAGAAGCTCTTTTTTTCCATTTCACTTCACCAAATTGGACTATTTTGTGTATGTCCCTTACATGAAATACAAATAAAAATCAATTTAAATTACAGGTGGTAACACAACAAAATAGGAAAAATGTCAAAGGGGGTGAATACATTTGCAAGGCACTGCAGATGGAGACGTAAATCCAACAAACTGGAATAAAAGCCAGACTGTCACGAGTCGGTCTTCTAGCCATCGCCAATCCACCTTTCATTTTCCATTTGTTTTGTCTTGTCTTTCTGCACACCTGGTTTACATCACCTACTAATTAACATGTGTATTTAACCCTGTTCCCTCCATGTCTGTGTGGGGTATTGTTTATTGTTAAGCTTGGCACGCTTCCGACTGGTTTGCGTCGGGTTTTGTTTTACCCGTGCTTAATGGCAGCCGGAACTTTGTACTTGGGTTTTGTACTTTTGCTGCCTCACTTGTTCTGTGGGCATTTGTTTTGTGACGCGGTTGCGTTCTGTATTATGATTGCCTAAGTAAAGTGCTTTGTCCATTCATCTCTGCTCTCCTGCTCCTGACTTCCATGCACCAGCTACACCCACCATTGACACAGACTAAGTCAGTTGCACAGATGGAACTATCCAAGCAGAAGAGACATCTCCTTCAAAATGTTGATATTTGGTTGAGTTGACAACCAAACACAATTCAATATCCAGTTTGTCTAACAAGAAAAATATGAATGTCTCCATCTTAACCAAAAATGTAAGTTAAAGAATATGAGTAAATCTGATCAAACTTGAAATGCACATCAAATAAAGTTTGATTTGATTTATTCCTATTCTTTAACTTGCATTTTTGGTTGAGATGAAGACGTGAATCCGACATATTAATGATTAACTTGAAGACTACATTTCAAATCAACCAAAGCTCGAAACCTTAGGCCTATCTGTCTTGTCTCTTTTTAGTTGAACCCTGGGCTGAATTGAAACAATAGCTGTTGATGACTTTGCAAATGCTATATAAAAAGGATCATTCATTGCACGACTTTTAAAGTATGGTTACATTTAATTAGCTCTACGAAGTGAAATCTACCATTTGTAATGACTTCGATAGCAACGGTGAGTATATTTAGTAATTAAGAGATCTCTCAATAATCATTCTCACAATAGCACATTGCTAGTAGTCAGTGTCAAATATCAAAGTTAAGCAGAGCTGTGCTTGGTTAAAAACCTGGTTGGAAGACCAAACAAATAGCTGTAGATAGATCAACTCTCCAGTAGTAGCTGCTGCCAAGCCTTTCCTGATAGTGGATATAACGTGGAAGATCTGATGTTGTTTCAAAGGTAGAAATACAACAAATTACACAAGGTTTGTCTACATAGAAAATTGGTTACAATGATTACATAATTCTGCGGCTTAAATTTCGCCCTCAAAACAATTTCTTTTCCACGTAGATTCCACATCACAATACGTTGACAAATACGTTAAAACAGTTTGTGGCCAGTGGGATGTCCATAAGAAAATGTAAAACTGAAGGATGCAGCCGCAGATAAAACTCAAACAGGTCAGTCTGTCGTAGCAGATCTAACCCTTGAAATGTGAAGGTGACGTTACAATTCAACAGCCTCCGACACCCACCAGCCTACCGCTGTCACAGCAATTTGAAGTGAAGTGAAATGATTAAACAGAAGGGGCACTTTTGAGATCTTTGGCATCACAAAAATACATACAAATTACATTTAGGCTAGAAGAGAGTGGGGACCTTTGGGTGACCGCTGTCTAATTCCAAAAACCCAAGATTCCATTTGAATCCCAAATGAGGGTGCTGAGGATGAGCAGAGAGGAGGAAAGAGAGGCAAGACAATGAGGACATTGGATTGAGGAGCTGAGTTGTTATCATCACAACCCAATAACCTCCCAGTCTATTCTCCTTCCCCTCCTCATCCGTGGTGCTCATTACCCAGTGAATTATGAGTGAAAGCAGGCCAAGGAAACCGGGGCTCACCCTGGAAGGTCAATGGGTTCATTTTTAAACCCCACCTTACATACACACTACACAGGGTAGTCATGCCATCTATATGTGCTTCTCTGGAGGAGGTCAATGTTATCATGGACGGAGAGCATTCAATAGTAATATAAGTCTTGTCTAAACAGGTTATATGCGCCTCTTCACTTTACAGTGCCCAAGCTGTATTGAGAACAGAGGGAGACAGAGAACCAGAGATGCTCCGTGATATTTTCCTCATGACTTCTCCATGCTTTGTTGACTATGAACATGCTCGTTTACCCGACCGTGGGACAGACTATGTTTGTTCCTACTGCTGATGATATCCGGAAATGTGCATGTACACCCTGGCCCATCTACTTTTGCTAGCCCTAATTTTGACCTGTGCTCTGATATCTACTTCACTGATTTCTGTGCTCATAAAATCCTGTGTTTTCTGCATAATAACACTAGAAGCTTATTACCTGAAATTGATAAATTGAAAGTGTGGGTTCACAGCTCCAATCCAGATGTGTTGGTCTTACTGGGACGTGGTTACGAAAGAGTGTTTTGAACACTGATGTTAACCTTTCTGGTTATAACCTTTTTCGGCGAGACAGATCTTCCAAAGTTGGTGGAGTGGCAATCTTTACCAAGGAACACCTTCAGTGCTCGGTTGTCTCCAACAAGTCTGTCCCAAAAGCAATTTGATTTGGTTTTAAGCTTTAAACTTTCAGATAGCTCTTTGTTGACTGTTGCTGGGTGCTATCATCCTCCATCAGCACCAGCCTGTACCCTGTCACGATTCTTCAAAATCGAACCCAGAAGCAGACCAGGACAAGGAGAGTAGGAAGAAGGTGAGTATTTATTTACAAGTGAATGTGAATGGGTAGATATATCCAGGTGGTGTAGCGGGTAGCGGTGGTGAGTTGATGGGAGTAAATAGGTGGATCCAATGGGGAAGCGGAATCCTCTGACGATCAGGCGGGAATGGGGTAAATGATCCGGGTGAGTAACTGAAGACAGAACAAACAGAGGTAAGTTCAAGGCAAGCAATACGTAACAAACAACAAAACAAATTCTATCCAACTTGAGGCTGATACTCTGGCACAACATACTGTCCATGGCTAACGATCCGGCAGGGAATGGATGTCAGGTCAGAGCTTTTGAAGGGGAGAGGTGATGATCAGGACAGGTGTGCAGATTACTGATGGGATACAGGTGCGGGTGAACATCGATCTCCCAACAAGCTAATTCGCCCGGCAACCAGACAGGGTGCGTTCCAGGACACCGGAAACACACTCCAGGACAGAAACACAGGCAAACACAGACTCAGGAAGCGGGATTCGTGACAGTACCCTAAATGCCCTAAGCTCTCTCTTGGCCCCTTACACTAAGTCTGAATTTGTCCTGCTAGGTGACCTAAACTGGGACATGCTTCAACCACCTGACCAAGTCCTAAAGCAATGGGAGTCCCTAAATTTTTCTCGGTTATTACCAATCCCACAAGGTATGACTCCAAACACCCAGAAAAGGCTACTCTCCTCGATGTTATCCTAACAAATAATCCTGATAGGTATCAGTCTGGTGTTTTCTGTAATGACCTTAGTGATCACCGTTTTACAGCCTGTGTTCATAATGGCTGCTCAGTGAAATGACCTGTCCTGGTTTGTCATAGACGCTTGCTAAAAATGTTTAATGAGCAAGCCTTCATTCATTCAGTCCTGGCCTCTGTAAAATGGTGTAGAATCAGCTTGATCCCTGCTGTCGAAGACACTTGGACCTTCTTTTTTGATATTTTCAGTGGTATTGTTAACACACGCACCCTCATAAAGAAAATTTGAATTAAAACAGGTTCAGCCCCTGGTTCGACCGTGATCTGGCAGTTACTACACCTCAAAAATTAAGGTTGGAGAAAGGCTCGGCACATGCATACTCAGGCTGACTGGCTCTCGTTCAGAAATACGTGCAGTCAGGCTATCCAGAAGGCCAAAGTTAGTTACTTTCTGGAGCAGTTCTCTCTCTGTGGGTCTAACCCCAAGAAGTTCTGGAAAATGGTTAAAGAGCTAGAGAATAAACCGTCCTCCTCACAGCTGCCCATGTCCCTTGATGTTGATGATGTGGTTGTTACTGACAAGGAGCACATGGCTGGGCTCTTTAAATCACCACTTCATTAAGTCAGGATTCCTATTTGACTCATTCATACGTGCTTGCCCGCCCAACATTTCCTCATCTCCCACCCCTTCTAACAGGCCTAGCCCGATGCCCCTAACCTTTATCTCCCCTGCCCCGCTACAAAATTTCTCCCTGCATGAGGTCACTGAGTCCGAGGTGCTAAAATTCTGTTTATTAAATTATATTCTTAGTTAAAAATATTACTATTTAATAGTAGGAGCCAAAATGCATAAATGGCACCATGCAGTGTTCAATATGGAACCTTTTTGGTTCAGTGAAGAACCCCTGTTGGGTTCTGATTTATGAACCCTATAAAAATGGTCTACTATAGAACTTTTAGTGATTCCATATATGAAGCAAGCAATACAACCATATTTGGTTCTAAGAAAACGTTTTTTCTAAGAATGTATGGTAAATTATGGCTGGCATTGGTTACAATCTGCCAATAACAATAACAACATAATCAGCTATATATGGGGTTGGTAGTCCTAGTTGGAGGCTATCTTATTGTGCACATGATGGAAGTTAAAGGTTAATGGGAATTATTTAATGGGAAACAAATGCACTGACTAATATGTGATTAAAATGACTGACTAAAACAAGACTAAAGCGTTTTAGTCGACTGATAAATGAACATAAGAAGGATGTAATTACTAAAATTGGACTAATGCTAAAAGGTATTTTAGTCATAAAGACTTCGACTACAATAGCTGCCAAAATAAACACTGCTACTTTAGCATGTGAAGGTCGAAGGTCAGCCGTGGGGCTAACCCAGGTCAAAGGGGGATCAAATCGGTAGATAGCACCTATGGGTGGTAGCAACGGGGTTTGGGTGAAATGCCACACATGCAGTTAACTCTAGTCCCCAGAGAATGCTGGTGTCACTTTATACCTAGTTGCCCCTTGCCTGGTACTAATGTGTCAAGTTTTGCTGGTGAGATGCTCTGACAGTCACCAATCAAAGCCATCATTAAAGTTTAAGAGACAAATCAGCCTGTTAGTCTCTATACTGTACCTTTACAATCCCGTGGAAACAAACTCCATCTCCTCCTAAGCGCAAGTTATTCATCCAAGACATAAAAAATGCATGCACTTAACAATATAACTTGATCTGTCCCCGGGAGAATGGCCTTTTCAAAGAAAAAAAAATCCCCTTTATTATAAAGTATTAGCAGGCTAACAATAAAATACTATTGCAAATGTGATGAGTAGCCTAAGCAAAGGACAAGATTCTGTAACAGTAGTCACTGCAGCCTAAAGTAAATTTAAACAAATGTTCCAAAATGATGTAATTACACCATACAGAAATAACTCAATCCTGGTCATTTTATTACATTCATTTCTGTTAATTCATGGATTAATTAGACCTACAGTGTCATGACTTCCGCCGAAGTCGGTCCCTCTCTTGTTTTGGCGGACGTTCGGCGGTGGACGTCACCGGCATTCTAGCTATCGCCGATCCACTTTTCATTATCCATTTGTTTTGTCTTTGTCTTACACACCTGGTTTGAATCCCCCAATTACTTGTTCATTATTTAACCCTCTGTTCCCCCATGTTTGTTTGTGAGTAATTGTTTGTATGTAATACGGTCCGTTATGTGGGCTCGCTTTATTGTATTGTATTTGTCTATTTTTGAGTAAATTAAGTTTATTTACTCATATCTGCTGTCCTGCGCCTGACTCCTCTACAAAAGCTACACACAGACCTCATTACAGAATTACTCACCAAGAATGGAGTCAGCCGGAGCAGACGCCCTCCCTGTGGCAATAGAGGAGCGAGTCCAGCAGCACGCGACCATATTGACACGTCTGGGCACTGCCATGGATCGCGTGCTGCAAACTATGGATCTTTGGGAGAGAGGGGGAGGTCGTCCAGCGCCTCCACCACCCCCACTACAGCAGGCCCCACTGTCCACCTCTCCTTCACCCGATCCCAGCGGGATTCGGCTCGCGCTCCCAAGGGAGTATGATGGGACGGCTGCCGGATGCCAGGGGTTCCTACTCCAGCTGGAGCTCTACCTGGCGACCGTCCACCCGGCTCCTTCGGGACGTGAGAGCGTGTCCGCTCTCATCTCCTGCCTCTCAGGCAAAGCCCTGGAGTGGGCCAACACCGTATGGAGGGAAGGAGACCATTGGACCATTATGCAGAGTTCACCCGCCGCTTTCGGGCAGTTTTCAACCACCCGCCTGAGGGTCGAGCGGCAGGTGAACGTCTGTTCCACCTGAGGCAGGGGCCAAGGAGCTCGCAGGATTTCCCTTTGGCCTTCCGGACCCTGTCCTCCAGCGCGGGATGGAACGACAGGGCCCTGGTCGATCACTACCGGTGCAGTCTGTGAGAGGACGTCTGTCGGGAGTTGGCCTGCCGAGACACCACCCTCACGTTGGACCAGCAAGTGGACCTGTCCATCCGGCTGGACAACCTGCTGGCTACCAGCGGACGTCCGGATCGGGGCCTGTCAGTTCCATTCCCCAGCACCTCCGCTCAGACGCCCATGGAGCTGGGAGGTGCTGCACTTAGGGCAACCGGAGGAGGGGCCATTCCCTGCACCCTCTGTGGCCGCAGAGGGTACACGGCTGGTTGGTGCTGGGAGGGTTCATCAGGGAGTCGAAGCAGCAGGCAGGGCACTATCGTGTCACCCCAGGTGAGTCGGCACCAGGCTCACCCAGAGCCCCCTGTTGCTCACATGTATGTGTTTATTACATTTCCTGAATTTTCCCCGCATTCCCAGCATAAGGTGCTTCTAGGTTCAGGCGCAGCTGGGAATTTTATTGATCGTTCATTTGACCAGAGGTTAGGGATTCCCTTTGTTCCTGTGGATATGCCCTTCCCTGTGCACGCCCTAGATAGTCAACCATTAGGGTCAGGGCTGATTAGGGAGGCCACCGCTCCACTAAGCATGGTTACGCAGGAGGGTCACAAGGAGAGAATCAGTCTCTTCCTTATTGAGTCTCCTGCGTCTCCCATGGTGCCTGTCATGACCCCACTATTTCATGGCAATAGAGGGCTCTCAAGGGGTGGTCACGAGAGTGCTCAGGGGAGTGTGAAGGGGTTTCCATCGGTGCGACTACGGTGGAAAGTCCAGACCAGGTCTCCACTGTGCGCATCCCCTCAGAATACTTGCCAAGGCGACTCAATTAACACCGCATCGACGGGGGGATTGTGCGATAAATATCCTGGTAGATGCAGCACTTCCCAGGAGTCACGTGTATCCTCTGTCACAGGAGGAGATGGCGGATATGGAAATATATGTCTCCGAATCCCTGGGGCAGGGATACATTCGGATCTCCACTTCACCTGCCTCCTCAAGTTTATTTTTTGTGAAGAAGAAGGATGGAGGTCTGCGCCCTTGTATTGACTATCGGGGTATTCAATCAGATCACTGTGAGGTACAGCGATCCGCTGCCTCTCATCGCCAGTGCAATCGAGTCAATGCACGGGGCGCGCTTCTTCACAAAATTGGATCTCAGGAGCGCTTACAACCTGTTGCGTATCCGGGAGGGAGACGAGTGGAAGATGGCATTTAGTACCATCTCAGGGCACTGAGTACCTCGTTATGCCGTACGGGTTTATGAATGCTCCATCAGTCTTCCAGGCCTTTTTTGACGAGATGTTCCGGACCTGCACGGGTAGGGTTAAGTGGTGTATATCGATGACATTCTGATATAATCCGCCGAGCAAGTGTCCCTGGTGCGCAGGGTGCTTAGTCGACTGTTGGAGCATGACCTGTACGTCAAGGCTGAGAAATGTCTGTTCTTCCAACAGTCTGTCTCCTTCCTAGGGTACCGCATTTCCACTTCAGGGGTGGAGATGGAGAGTGACCGCATTTCAGCCGTGCGTAATTGGCCGACTCCCACCACGGCAAAGGAAGTGCAGCGCTTTCTAGGGTTTGCCAACTACTACCGGAGGTTTATCCGGGGTTTTGGTCAGGTAGCAGCTCCCATTACCTCACTGCTGAAGGGGGGACTGGTGCGGCTGCAGTGGTCGGTTGAGGTGGACAGGGCTTTGGTCACCTGAAGGCTCTGTTTACCTCAGCTCCCATGCTGGCTCATCCGGATCCCTCTTTGGCATTCATAGTGGAGGTGGACGCGTCCGAGGCTGGGATAGGAGCCGTGCTCTCTCAGCGCTCGGGCACGCCACCAAAGCTCCGCTCCTGTGCTTTCTTTTCGAAGAAGCTCAGCCCGGCGGAGCGAAACTATGACGTAGGGGACTGGGAGCTGTTGGCTGTTGTGATGGCTCTGAAGGCGTGGAGACATTGGATTGAGGGGGCTAAACACCATTTTCTCATCTGGACTGACCACCGCAATGTGAAGTACATCCGGGCGGTGAGGAGACTGAACCTTCGCCAGGCAAGGTGGGCCATGTTCTTTACCCGTTTTGTTTTCACTCTGTCCTACAGACCAGGTTCCCAGAACGCTAAGGCAGACGCACTGCCCCGGATGTATGACACAGAGGAGCGGTCCATGGATCACACTCCCATGCTTCCGGCCTCCTGCCTGGGGGCACAGGTGGTGTGGGAGCTGGACGCGGACATCGAGCAGGCTTTACACACAGAGCCCACCCAGTGTCCAGCTGGGCACCTGTACGTTCCGTCTAACCCTAACCGTTTAATCTATTGGGCCCACACGTCACCCTCCTCTGGTCATCCTGGCATCGGTCGGATGGTGCATTGCCTTAGTGGGAAATACTGGTGGTCCACCTTGGCCAAGGACGTGAGGGTTTATGTTTCCTCCTGCTCGGTGTGCGCCCAGTGCAAGGCTCCCAGGCAACTGCCCAGAGGGAAGTTACAACCCCTACCCATCCCAGAACGGCCGTGGTCGCACCTGTCGGTGGACTTCCTGACGGATCTTCCTCCCTCACAGGACAACACCACAATCCTGGTCGTTGTGGATGGGTTTTCTAAGTCCTGCTGTCTCCTCCCTTTGCCCGTTCTCCCTACGGCCCTACAGACTGCAGAGGCCCTGTTCACTCACGTCATCCGGCACTACGGGGTGCCTGAGGAATTAGTCTCTGATCGGGGTCCCCAGTTCACGTCCAGGAGAGCGTTCATGGAACGTCTGGGGGTCTCAGTCAGCCTCACCTCAGGTTTTCACCCCGAGAGTAACAGGCAGGTGGAGAGAGTAAACCAGGATGTGGGTAGGATCTTCGGTCATATTGCCAGGACCGGCCGGGGGAGTGGGCGGTGTTCATCCCCTGGGTAGAGATGGCCCAAAATTCACTCCGCCACTGCTCCACTAACTTCTCTCCCTTCCAGTGTGTACTGGGGTATCGCCCGGTTCTGGTACCTTGGCATCGGAGCCAGATCGAAGCCCCTGCAGTGGACGAATGGTTTAAGCGCTCGGAGGAGACCTGGGACGCCGCCCATGTGCACCTGCAATGGGCCGTGAGGCGGCAGAAGGCAAGCACCGACCACCACCACAGCGAGGCCCCGGTGTTCACACTGGGGGACCGGGTCTGGCTCTCGACCCGAAACCTGCCCCTCCGCCTGCCCTGCCGGAAGCTGGGTCCGCGGTTTGTGGAGCCATTCAAAATCCTGAGGAGACTGAACGAGGTATGCTACAGGTTACAGCTCCCCCAGATTACCGTATCAATCCCTCATTCCATGTGTCTCTCCTCAGGCCGTTGGTGGATGGTCCACTCCAGCAGTCTGAGGTGCGGGAGGTTCCTCCGCCCCCTCTGGACATCGAGGGGCCCCCGTCATATGCTGTTCGAGCCATCCTGGACTTGGGGCGTCGGGCGAGGGGCCTTCAGTACCTCGTAGAGTGGGACGGGTACGGTCCAGAGGAGAGATGCTAGGTGCCGTTGGAGGACGTCTTGCATCCTTCGTTGCTGTAGGAGTTCCACCCTCTCCATCCGGATCGCCCTGAGCCTCTTTCTCCGGGTCGTCCCCGAGGTCGGTGTCGGCGTGCTGCTGGACTTCCGCCTCTCCTTGTTCGGGCGGCATTTGGCGGTGGACGTCACCGGCCTTCTAGCCATCGCCGATCCACTTTTCATTTTCCATTTGTTTTGTCTTTGTCTTACACACCTGGTTTCAAACCCCAATTACTTGTTCATTATTTAACCCCCCATTTAACCCTTTGTGAGTAATTGTGTGTATGTAATACGGTCCGTTATGTGGGCTCGCTTTATTGTATTTGTCTATTTTTGAGTAAATTACGTTTATTTACTCATATCTGCTGTCCTGCACCTGACTCCTCTACACAAGCTACACACAGGCCTCATTACATAGTCATTTACCATTGTTATTCTCAGAGTGGAAACGTTATTTGCAGAGTTAACAACCTGCTATACTTGTAAGAAACATGTTTAGTTTTTTTTTCATACCATAATTTGAGTTTTATCAAATGTTTCGTTGTATTTTGTTTGGAGTGCTCCATGTGAGCAATGAGCATGTGTCTAGTTTCTCTGTCCTCCTAATGTTGATGGAGTGTGCACGCCTGAAGATGCAAAATTATTTAATCCATCTACATTATGACTGCTGTACTTACAATATGGTGGACTGATTCATTGCATTATGGAAATCATTCTACTGTGCCTTCACTGAAAGACTGAATGACCTCGGGCAATTGAAAGGAGCAGAGTAGAACCAGAGAGAGCAAAAAAACGAGGGGCATGAGCAAAAAGACAGATGGAGAACAGACAGAGGTGATATGGGCTTTCAAGACGGGCTCTCCAGGATAAACAAGCAATAGGAAGTGAGGTTGGCATAAGTTTATGTTGACATGGATTCTAGTGTTCTGATTTCTCAGCCCCGTTTTTTCCTACCAGTAACACACAGCCATCATTCTCACCCTCCCTTCTCCCTGCCTGGCACACTGCTACCCCTCCTCAGCACAGCCATCTGTCACCCCCTCCCTCCCTCTCTCTACCAACCTCTCTCTCCCCCTCCCTCTCTAGCTCCCTTCTCACTGTAGTGTATCCTCTTAATGCCCCTTTAAACTGCCTGGGCTCTGCAATAAACCCCAGTCCAGTGCATGTAACGAGTGCCCCACAAAACATCCATCATCCCTCATTAAGCTACGTGAGGCGAAACTGCATCAAAGAAAGCAGGCCGGGAGCGATACACAGTCAGCTATGATAGACTTTAAAGGAGAGCTTCTCAGAAAACTGTTAACATGCCCCACTCTGGACCTCTGCCCCCCTCTATCTCAGCCAGTGAGCACCGGGGCAGAGTGCAGAGAGTGGTGACAGATCAGCCAATGATTACCCTCATCTTAATCAGCGTCGCACTGAGACGTTGCTCAAAAATGCATAGGTCCGTGGAGCGAGCCGACTAGGACAGGGCCAGGTAATTAGAGTCATGGCAAGCCGTTATGGATTTCCGTTACAGGACTAATTAGAGTTCAGGCCACTCGTCCTCCGCACTCCGCCTGACTGACCAACCACAGGTCCTCATGTCACATCGCTCAGCTGAGGCCTAAGGACAAAGCGTGATTTCAATAGCCATTCAGGCACACACACATAGCGCAGAAACACAAAGCATAGCGCAGAAACACAAAGCATGCAAGGTGAAACAGGGACAATTACTTTTGGTTAAGCTATCAGATAAAGATGTGTAAATGTGCAGGACGAGCACGTTCTCCCTTTCTCTGGATGACGACACCACCGATTCCCCCAATGCCAGAGACCTTGGTGTGCTTTTATACTCTAGCCTCTCATTTGAAGCACACATCCACCTGCATAACATTACGCTCAAATTAAGTTGTTCTTGTCCACCATGGATACTGAGAAGCTTGTGCATGCCCTGGTAACATATTGGCTTGACTACTGTAATACACTGCTGACAGGAGTCACTTCCTGTCTAAACTCCAGATGATTCAGAACGCAGCTGCAAGGATGCGCTCAGATTACATCAGAGCAAAGATCAAGCCGCGAGGTCGAAGGAATTGTCCGTAAAGCTCAGAGACAGGATTGTGCCGAGGCACATATGTGAGCAAGGGTAACATTTTAAAAAAAATACATGCAGCATTGAATGTCCCCAAGAACGCAGTAGCTTCCATCAATCTTAAATGAAAGAAGTTAGGAACCAAACACTCTTCCTAAAGCTGGCCGCCCGGCCAAACTGAGCAATTGGGGGAGAAAGGCCATGGTCAGGGAGGTGACCAAGAACCCGATGGTCACTCTGACAGAGTTCCTTTGTGGAGATGGGAGAAACTTCCAGAAGGACAACGGTCTCTGCAGTAATGTACCAATCAGGCCTTTATGGTAGAGTGGCCAGACGGAAGCCACTCTTCAGTAAAAAGCACATGACAGTCCGCTTGGAGTTTGCCAAAAGACACCTAAAGACTCTCAGACCATGAAAAAACAGATTCTCTGGTCTGATGAAACCAAGATCGAACTCTTTGTCCTGAATGCCATGTGTCACATCTGGAGGAAACGTGGCACCATCACTAAGGTGAAGCATGGTGGTGGCAGCATGGTGGTGGCAGTGCTCAGGACCTCAGACCCGGGGAAAGGTTCACCTTCCAACAGGACAATGACACTAAGTACTGTACACAGCCAAGACAACGCAGGAGTGGCTTCGGGACAAGTCTCTGAATGTCCTTGAGTGGCCCAGCCAGAGCCTGGTCTTGAACCCGATCATAAATCTCTGGAAGGACCTGAAAATAGCTGTGCAGCGATGCTCCCCATTCAACCTGACAGAGCTTAAGAGGATCTGTAGAGAAGAATGGGAGAAACTCCCCGAATACAGGTGTGCCAAGCGTCATACCCATGAAGACTCAAGGCTGTAATCGCTGCAAAAGGTTCTTCAACAAAGTACTGAGTGAGTGGTCTGAATACTTACTTAAATGTGATATTTAAGTTTTTTATTATTGTGGGGTATTATTACGCTTTGCCATTACGGGGAATTGTGTGTAGATTGATGTGGGGAAAAAATTATTTAATCAATTTTAGAATGAGTCTGTGATGTAACAGAATATGGAAAAGTCAAGGGCTCTGAATACTTTCCGAATGCACTGTACAAACAAATACAAGAACATGTTTCAGTATGGAACACTAGCCACTTTAATAATGTTAAATACTGCTTTACTCATTTCAAATGTATATACTGTCTTCTATTCTACTGTATTTTTGTCACTGCCACCTAGACATTCCTTGTCCTAATATTTATATATTTCTTAATTCCTTTCTTTTAGATTGTGTGTATTGTTGTGAATTTTTAGATACTACTGCACTGTTGGAGCTAGGAACACAAGCATTTCGCTACACCTGCAGTAACTGTAACAAGTGCGCTGATAGTTGGGAAGCAAGTACAGGGAGTGAGTGTTTTAACTTGTTATGGCTGCAATCCCGATATCGGGATAAGTGTCATCAACAACCGCTGAATAGCATAGCGCTACATTCAATAAATATTACTACAAATATTTATATTCATGAAATCACAAGTGCAATATAGGAAAACACAGTTTAGCCTTTTGTTAATCCACCTGTCGTGTCAGAAATTGTGCTTTTCAGTTTATCGATCGCACGACAAAACATTAAGTACACTTAGCATCAGGAAGCTTGGTCACGAAAATCAGAAAAGCGATCAAATTAATCGTTTACCTTTGATGATCTTCGGATGTTTTCACTCACGAGACTCCCAGTTACACAACAAATGTCCGTTTGTTCCATAAAGATTATTTTATATCCAAAATACATCCGTTTGTTTGTCGTGTTATGTTCAGAAATCCACAGGAAAGAGCGGTCACGACAACGTAGACGAAAATTCCAAAGAGTTTCCATAATGTCCACAGAAACATGTCAAGCGTTTTTTTATAATCAATCCTCAGGTTGTTTTTAAAATATATAATCGATAATACAGTGGGGCAAAAAGTATTTAGTCAGCCACCAATTGTGCAAGTTCTCCTACTTAAAAAGATAAGAGAGGCCTGTAATTTTCATCATAGGTACACTTCAACTATGACAGACAAAATGAGGAAAGAAATCCAGAAAATCACATCGTAGGATTTTTTATGAATTTATTTGCAAATTATGGTGGAAAATAAGTATTTGATCACCTACAAACAAGCAAGATTTCTGGCTCTCACAGACCTGTAACTTCTTCTTTAATAAGAGGCTCCTCTGTCCTCCACTCGTTTCCTGTATTAATGGCACCTGTTTGAACTTGTTATCAGTATAAAAGACACCTGTCCACAACCTCAAACAGTCACACTCCAAACTCCACTATGGCCAAGACCAAAGAGCTGTCAAAGGACACCAGAAACAAAATTGTAGACCTGCACCAGGCTGGGAAGACTGAATCTGCAATAGGTAAGCAGCTTGGTTTGAAGAAATCAACTGTGGGAGCAATTATTAGGAAATGGAAGACATACAAGACCACTGATAATCTCCCTCGATCTGGGGCTCCACGCAAGATCTCACCCCATGGGGTCAAAATTATCACAAGAACGGTGAGCAATAATCCCAGAACCACACGGGGGGAACTAGTGAATGACCTGCAGAGAGCTGGGACCAAAGTAACAAAGCCTACCATCAGTAACACACTACGCCGCCAGGGACTCAAATCCTGCAGTGCCAGACGTGTCCCCCTGCTTAAGCCTGTACATGTCCAGGCCCGTCTGAAGTTTGCTAGAGAGCATTTGGATGATCCAGAAGAAGATTGGAAGAATGTCATATGGTCAGATGAAACCAAAATATAACTTTTTGGTAGTAAAAACTCAACTCGTCGTGTTTGGAGGACAAAGAATGCTAAGTTGCATCAAAGAACACCATACCTACTGTGAAGCATGGGGGTGGAAACATCATGCTTTGGGGCTGTTTTTCTGCAAAGGGACCAGGACGACTGATCCGTGTAAAGGAAAAAATGAGTGGGGCCATGTATCGTGAGATTTTGAGTGAAAACCTCCTTCCATCAGCAAGGGCATTGAAGATGAAACGTGGCTGGGTCTTTCAGCATGACAATGATCCCAAACACACCGCCCGGGCAACGAAAGAGTGGCTTCGTAAGAAGCATTTCAAGGTCCTGGAGTGGCCTAACCAGTCTCCAGATCTCAACCCCATAGAAAATCTTTGGAGGGAGTTGAAAGTCTGTGTTGCCCAGCAACAGCCCCAAAACATCACTGCTCTAGAGGAGATCTGCATGGAGGAATGGGCCAAAATACCAGCAACAGTGTGTGAAAACCTTGTGAAGACTTACAGAAAACGTTTGACCTCTGTCATTGCCAACAAAGGGTATATAACAAAGTATTGAGATAAACTTTTGTTATTGACCAAATACTTATTTTCCACCATAATTTGCAAATACATTCATTAAAAATCCTACAATGTGATTTTCTGGATTTTTTTTCTCATTTTGTCTGTCATGGTTGAAGTGTACCTATGATAAATTATAGGCCTCTCATATTTTTAAGTGGGAGAACTTGCACAATTGGTGGCTGACTAAATACTTTTTTTGCCCCACTATATCAACCGCAAATGTCTTTCACAGTAGGAGAAGGAAAAGCAATACCTATCCAAATTCTGTTGCGCGATCAAAACTCATGTGACCACTTGACGCGAAGTTATCGTTCTGGCTAATTTTTCAAAACAAAAGCCTGAAACTATCTCTGAAGACTGTTGACACCTTGAGGAAGCGATAGGAAAATGAATCTGGCTCATATCCCTTTAAATCCAGCAAAGGGAGGCTATGGAACATGGAGTTTTCAAAATAGAAGCCACTTCCTGTTTTGATTTTCCCCAGGGTTTCGCCTGCAATATCAGTTATGTTATCCTCACAGACAATATTTTGACAGTTTTGGAAACTTTAGTGTTTTCTATCCAATACTAATAATATGGATAATATAGCAACTGAGACTGAGGAGCTGGCCGTTTACAATGGGCACCTTTTCATCCAAGCTACTCAATACTGCCCCTGCAGCCATAAAAAGTGAATAAATAAAACAAAAAACAAACACGAAACACAAACAACGCAACAACATGAAACATATTCAATAACACCTGAGGAAAGAACCAAGGGGAGTGACCGATATAGGGAAGATAATCAAAGAAGTGATGGAGACCAGGTGAGTGTCATGAGGCACTGGTGCGCTTGATGATGGTGACAGGTGTGTGGGATAATCAGCAGCCTGAAGACCTAGAGGCCGGAGAGGGAGTATATGTGACAATAACATCTGCTAAATATGTGTATGTAACCAATAACATTTGATTTGATTATAATACACCACACAAGACAACAAGATGTAGATGTATCAATAAATTATGGTTGAAGCCGAAAAGGCTTTCGACTGTTCATATTCAAAACTTTGGAAGCCTTCAAATTTCCAGTTGAAAAAATACATTTCATACAAATATTATATGAATATCCTGAAGCAAAAAAATACACAAATAATATATTTCCTGATGAATTTGCTTTAGAAAGGGGCACAACAGAGGGATGCCCTCTCCCCCCCTCCTGTTTGCTTTGCCAATTGAACTGCTTTCAGAAATAATTAGACAGGACCCAAACGTAACAGGTATCAGTATTGGTAAAGACGAGTGTAAACTAAACTTATTTCCCGACGATCACCTGATATACTTCACAAATATTGAAAACACAATGACCTTGTCACGGCCGTTAAAAGAACTGGACCAAGGTGCAGCGTGGTGAGAGTACATTTTCTCCTTTATTCAAAATGACGCCGACAAAACAATAAACAAAACGTGACGCTTAAGGCTATGTGCCATCAAGCAAAGTTAACTTCCCACAAACACAGGTGGGAAAAAGGGTAATAAGTATGGTTCCCAATCAGAGACAAAGATAGACAGCTGTCCCTGATTGAGAACCATACCCTGCCAAAACATAGAAAATCATAGAAACACAAAACATAGAATGCCCACCCCAACTCACGCCCTGACCAAACCAAAATAGAGACATAAAAAGGATCTCTAAGGTCAGGGCGTGACAGACCTCCTTGTTAAAAATACTTTTATCAGGATATAAAATAAATGTGGAAAAACTGAAATAATGGCAATATGAAAAATAATAACTCAGATTTAAAGCAATCCTTTAAGTGGACCACAAAAAATATGAAAGAGTTAGGGTGCTTAATAAGTGACAACAACCCAAAAATATATAGAGACTTTATCCCGTTACTTAACAAAATGAAAGCAGATGTAATTAAATGGAACAATCTTCCCATAAATCTTACAGGTAGAACAAACCTTTTTAGAATGGCAAGTTTTTATATTTGCTTTTGGAAATACCAGTTACCCCACCGAAGACGTAGTTTTTAAAAAAAGTATATTTGGTCATAAGACTTTATATGTGCAAATAAAACTGAGAATAAGGAAAGTTTTACATTGTCCTAAGTCGGAGGGTGGTTTTCACCTTTCGGACTTCGAATTGTATCAACTCGCCACCAAAGGCTTTTATGTATAACATATTGGTAAATGCACTAAAGAGGAACAATGGGTACAGATTGAAGATTCAAATGTTTTATGTAACTAGGCAAGTCAGTTAAGAACAAATTCTTATTTACAATGATGGCTTAAGAACAATGGGTTAACTGCTTTGTTCAGGGGAAGAAGGACAGATTTTTACCTTGTCAGCTTGGGAATTTGATCTAACCACCTTTCAGTTACTGGCCCAACGCTCTAACCACTAGGCTACCTGCCGCTAGATGGACCAAACGAAACGCTATACAACTAGTGCTGACAGGCAACTATACATAGACAAGATCCCACAACACAAATGAGGAACATGGCTACCTAAATATGATCCCCAATCAGAGACAACGATAAACAGCTGTCTCTGATTGGGAACATTATCAGGCCAACATAGACATACAAAACCCCCTAGACATACAAAAACCCTAGTCATACAAAAACTAGAGTACCCACCCTAGTCACACCCTGGCCTAACCAAAATATATAGAAAAACAGAGATATCTAAGGTCAGGGCGTGACAGTAAGATATACAAAATCTTGCAGAGAGCCTATCCAATTGACAATCCCGTAGAAAAAATGTAAACTATTGGAACCAAGACATAAAAATAACTGATATTGGCACAAGATGCAGGGAGTGTTGGAACATAACAAACAACATTGCAATTATGAACGAAAATGTACACTTAATCCAGAATAAACTAATGTATAGAATTGATTACACAAGAGACAAAATTCACGAATTCTTCAGCACAACGGCAGAGTCATGTCTTATATAAATGAAAAATGACTCAATAGTTAATGCCGTCTGGGAGTGCTATAAAGTCCTAAAGTTATGGGCAAAGTTAGAAAAATGTCTGTCAGAAGTCGTACAATGTCATTTTACTTTTAGTCCGTCTTTCTGCATATTTCAAGACATGGTATATGAGGGTGTGGCGAGATACCCAAATGGGTTGGACAATACTATTTTCGTCACTCATATTGAATAAGACATTACTTAAATACTGGAAATCAAATGATACTCCAACATTAAGAGAATGGAACAATTACTAGAGATAAATATTGGCTCACTATTTGGCAAACACTGACCAGTTATTGCACAATTTTACCAATGCTATATAACGGTTTATGAATGGTAATAATGCATTTATATATGATTAAATAATCGTTAAAAACTTAATTATAACCCCTTTATAAACCCTTTACAAATGGAACCTTATTGCAAAGTGTTACACCAACAGGATATTGCAGCCGAGTCTAGTTATTTACCAATGTTTATAATGTTTAGAAGGTATCTTCCTTTTCTATGTGCGTCATGCTATTTCTAGCCTTGCAAGCCTCCTCCTTTTTCCTCCAAACACAACGATGATCATTATGGCATAAAAAGTTGTATTTTTGTTTCACCAGACCAGAGGACATTTCTCCAAAAAGTACGACCTTTGTCCCCATGTGCAGTTGCAAACAGCAGTCTGGCTTTTTTTATGGAGCAGTGGAGCAGTGGCTTCTTCCTTGCTAAGCGGCCTTTCAGGTTATGTTGATTATAGGACTCGTTTTACTGTGGATATAGATACTTTGTACCTGTTTCCTCCAGCATCTTCATAAGGTCCTTTGCTGTTGTTCTGGGATTGATTTACACTTATCGCACCAAAGTACGTTCTTCTCCAGGAGACAGAATGCGTCTCCTTCCTGAACGGTATGATGGCTGCGTGGTCCCATGGTGTTAATACTTGCATACTATTGTTTGTTCAGATGAACGTGGTACCTTCAGGCATTTGGAAATTGCTCCCAAGGATGAACCAGATTTGTGGAGGTCTACAATTTTTTTTCTGAGGTCTTGACTCATTTCTTTTGATTGTCCCATGATGTCAAGCAAATAGGCACTGAGTTTGAAGGTAGGACATGAAATACATCCACAGGCACACCGCCAATTGACTCAAATTATGTCAATTCCCCAGTGATTTTACCGTTACTGGTGCTGTACAATGCATCTAGGAAGAAATGGCAAAATGCATGAGGAAAAAGAATGCGCTATTCTAAAATAGGGCTTAATGGCAGATTAGACAGTGTATTCATTCGTGAGGAATAGTCATAAATCAACATCGTCACACAAGCCATGAAAATGATGAGTTTGCCATTTGTGAAGAGAATAAAAAAATGTATTCTATCAAGACACAAGAAGTGCATGACAAGGACAGCTGGAGCGCATCTGATTGGTAGGGCTAAGCTTGAAAAGCAATTGAAAATGGTGAAAAACATCTCATACTACATTCCCATTCAAGTGAGATTAAAACAATATGGTTAATATAGCTGATCCATTTTAGTCCCATTATAGCTGCAAAATGTAACTTTTTGGGCAACCTGACCAATTTCACATAGACATGTCATTCTAGGTCTGTAGGTCTGTTCAATGTGCTCTATTTCTATGCTTCCTGTTCTTAAATTATGTTTTTGCATCTTTTATTTTCAGTTTTGTACACCAGCTTCAAATATCTGAAAACACAATATTTTTGGTTATGGAAAATGTATTTCACAGCGGTTTAGATGCAATGATTAGGTGCAATGACTCTCTACTTGCTTGTTTTGTCATATAAACTGAAAGTAGGCAAACTATTCGAATTTTAGCAACCAGGAAATGGCAGAGCGATTTCTGCCTAGTGCACCTTTGATATTGTAAGGCAACATATTTTGTTTGCGCAACATTGCGATGTTGAAGCATTATTCATTTTCATGAATTTCATAAAACCATAGCAATATCATTCAAATCGACACAAACATGAAATGATGGCTGATAGTATATTTGTTGAATATAAAGAGCATTCCAAACCAGAAACATACAAATAAGACAGGTATTGTGCACTTCTCACCAACTGTTACTTCTGTCCCAAGGCTGTGTTACTTCCGTACTGCCAGTAGGTACAAAAGTACCATTGTGGTAGTTCTGTTCTCAGTCTATTTCATTTACACTAATTTACCCTAGAAATGTAATTACAGCTGCTAATGGTAGAGGACATACACTGAGTATACAAAACATTATGATCACATGCTCTTTCCCTGACATGGACTGACCAGGGGAATCCAGGTGAAAGCTGTGATCCGTTATTGATGTCACTTGTTAAAGCCAATTCAATCAGTGTAGATGAAGGGGAGGAGACAGGTCAAAGAAGGATTTTTAAACCTTGAGAAAATGTAGCCATGGATTGTGTATGTGTTCCATTCAGAGGGTGAATGGGAAAGACAAAATATTTCAGCGCCTTTGAACAGGGTATGACAGTAGGTGCCAGGCGCACCGGGTTTGTGTCAAGAACTGGGAAGCAATCAACACCTTGTAGAATCCATGCCTTTGGAGGGGGTGCAACTCAATATTAGGAAGGTGTTCGTAATGTTTGGTATACTCAATGTATACAGCATAAGTTGTTTGTCATTAAATATGGTCTCTCTAACTCTATCAATCTCTGAGTAATTAGGAAAAAAACGAAAAGTGTTACTTTTGTCCGAGTCCAATCTGAGGCACGAAACTAGATAAAAACATGAACTCATTACCTTGATGCTTTTCTGTTAAATCTAACCATTCTGTAAATCAAGCAGACAGCAACAGATGATCATCAATTCGCTATGCATATTAGATCCAGGCACAACGGTCTTCACCGGTGTAACGAATGAGACCAAAAAAATTCATGACATTCCTCGCAAACCCCATTTTTGCCAGAACTTGGACTGTTGTTGCATCGCATGCAGTATCACAACAGCTTTTCCTCACTTGACTGTCATTCAGATGATGAAGTGTGAAAATATCACGGTATAATTAAACAGCTCGACACCAAATGCGCATCCAACAAGTATTGTGCATAATTATTGAAGAACCACGTTAATGACAGTACCGATTTAGATCTTAAGTATCAAGGTAAGGTGACTCTCTGTCAGAAGCATTCGATTTTGCAATCCCATACATTTTTGGGGACTTGTGCGTCAATGAAAACTGTTTTCACCCAGTAACATGAGGAGAAACAAAATGCTACGTAGTTACACTGCATTTCTCAGATATCTATACAAAAGATTATCTGACAGCTAGATCCAGGATTCATACCGGGTTCAAGTTCAAGGTCTAATTTAACTGATTAAAGCTTACAATATGATATGACAACAACTTACACTGCCATAAATGCAAGGACAGAAAAGTAATGTTTTATGTCACATGATTTTGGACAAATTCGTCAAGACACCAAGACATGAGAAAGGGTTCATCTTAATGTAATGACATAAAAAAAAAATGCTAATGACTTATCAACAGCTGTTTCAAGTTGTTCAGCATAGGAAATCTTCACTGGTACCCTAGTTTACCATTCACCAACTTCATCAGGACATTTTTGTAGGACCATCTTTCCCCCCCTGTCCCCCTTTCCATTTCACAGTAAATTAGATTCCACACTTGAGAGCAGGGCCTTAGTCTGACAATGTCATTTCCCAGAAAGAGTGTGTCACCAAGTCAGAAGTAGGTCAGAGTAACCAGGCTGCTCACATGAGTTGGCCTCCATTCAGGCTTCAGCAGATCCATCTCTCTGTTGGTTTCCTCTATTTGTTGATGTCTGTCCCCAAGGCAACTGACAGCACAGTGCTGTCTGGCTGTGTAGATTAGCCTAGAATGCGTAGGTAGGTTAGGGTTTCTGAGTGTCGCAAGAATTTCTAAGCAACATTGAGTTCCCTTTCAGTCAGTCTACAACATACTATGGGGAATCGCACTAAACTGTCTTACATTGCGCAAACTAAACTTTCCCTTAGTGGTAGAGCGTGCTCACCCCCTGGATGTTGTGTGCTGAAGTTTATATGGTTCTCATAAGGTTCCTAATCACAAACATTTAGTTATTTTTTTGGATTGCTTTGCCTGGCTATAGCACAAACTAAGATGGCAAACGCGACCGAAAAGTTAGAGGATAACAAGCCGGATAACAAGCCGGTTTCAAGTTCGAGACCATGCCCCAATGAAGTCAAAAATACTCACGTTTGTTGTCTTGTATGTCTTGACTCGGTGCATTCTCAGGCTGTCCTCAAATCAGTTTGTGTGTGGGACTAGGGGACGGCTGGCACTGTTCCCGTGCTAGTCCGCAGCACAGGTTCTCTTGACAATTGTGTAGCATTTTTTAGGGGGCTTGGTGTTTCCCAAAAGTGACTTCCTCTCTCGGGTGACCGTACCTCGGCTGAGCCTGAGTTGAGGGAAGCAGAGAGGGATTGGGTCGTTGGTCGAGTCAAATGTCTCTCGGTTCCTGTGCTCTCTGTCACCGATTATGTAAGGTTAATCAAAGAGAGAGGTCAACCAGGTTCTGTGGGTCTCCCCCCACCGCCCGAGTCTGCCTTGGTTAAGCACCGCTTGCCTCTCTTCCCAGACTTATCGATGGGGGTCTGGGTCCCACCTTGGTGATCCAGTCCTACATAAACTTTCAAGACCAGGCTAGCTAACAAGCACTGCATGGCATGCTAGCCAGGTTAGCTACCTTGACAAGGTGAGCAAACTACTGCTAGCAATTCTGGCTTCCTAACGGTGGAATTACTTGGGTAGCTCTGCAGTCAACGAGACTAGCTAGCCTAGCTTAGACTAAAAGCCTGATCATGGATAACATCGGCTAGCATGCATAACTTCTGGTGAAATAAACTTTCTAGCATTCCCGCAGCATTATGGCATCCCCATTCCTATTTCAAATTCCTGAATTTGGAGGGAGTGGAGAAAACGGGGATGAGTCACCTGTTCGCACCTCCACAAAAATATTACTGTGACGACAGTGCCCCCACGTGTTGTAGTATCCTGTTTGCAGTAACGTCATCCATTGCCGTAGCCCTCTGTGCCCGTAAGGGGTCCGGGCTTCATGCAGGCTATACAGTCTCACAGAAACACAACGCGTGTTGGAAGCTTGTCCATGTTTAATGCCCCCTTTATTACCCTGTGTTCCATGGTGTTCACAGGGTTCAAGGGGTATATCAATCTCCCCAGGGTGAACATATTAAATTGGGCGATTGTGGTTAGGGGTTCTATAGGTGATTGGTTTCATTCCTCAGAACAAGACTCAATTACGAATTGCCCCAGAATGGGTCCATTTTTCAGAGCTTTCTGTCCATTTTCCAGGTGGGTTACAAGGTGCTGTGGCATGATATCGCTTTTTTCCTATGTCTATTTTTAATGCATGCAGTCTAGCACTGGGTGTCAGAAAGTTACTGGGTCGCATCTTACCGTCTAAACCGAGTGAGGCTCGCTGTGAAAGAAGTACCCCCAAGTGGGTACTTACCCTCGGGGTATGTTACGGATTGCTAGAGCCCTTGAACCCAGAGTGGACCGGGTTTCAGGCAAACCTGGGTGAATAAGCACAGTTGTGTCAACCTAAAGTTCCATAATGTTTCTGGGTGTCAAAAGTGTTGCGTCTCTTACATGTGGGGTCAATGAAGTGTCTCTTCTCCACATTGACACACGGTGGTCGACAATGGTGTAAAGGGAAAAATAAACAATCTCTCCAAGGTGGCATCTCGCCCCTTCAGTTGGCGCTGACGGAAGCCTCGATGTCTGTTTTATCCAATAGGGTGCCTGCACAGAGTTGCAATGGGTCATGCAAACAGTGAAATTGGAATGCAGAAACCAAAATACCTTATTTACATAAGTATTCAGACTTTTGCTATGAGACTCGAAATTGAGCCCAGCTGCATCCAGTTTCCATTGATCATCCTTGAGATGTTTCTACAACATTATTGGAGTCCACCTGTGGTAAATTCAATTGATTGGACATGATTTGGAAAGGCACACACCTGACTGTAGAAGGTCCCACGGTTGACAGTGCATGGCAGAGCAAAAACCAACCCATGAGGTCGAGGGAATTGTCCGTGGAGCTCCAAAATAGGATTGTGTCGAGGCACAGATCTGGGGAAGAGTACCAAAACATTTCTGCAGCATTGAAGGTCCCCAAGAACACAGTGGCTTCCATCATTCTTAAATGGAAGAAGTTTGGAACTACCAAGACTCTTCCTAGAGCTGGCTGCCAGGTCAAACTGAGCATTCAGGGGAGAGGGGTCATGGTCAGGGAGGTGAACAAGAACCCGATGGTCACTCTGACAGTACACTAGAGTTCCTCTGTGAAGATGGGAAAACCTTCCAGAAGGACAACCATCTCTGCAGCACTCCACCAATCAGGCCTTTATGGTAAGTGACCAGACGGAAGCCCCTCCTCAGTAAATGGCACATGACAAGTCCACTTGGAGATTGAGCTTTTTGGTCTGAATACCAAGCGTCACACCTGGAGGAAACTGTTACTGTAATTTAATTATGCCAATGTGTTTTAATTAATTGAAAACCCTTAATCTATTTTATGAGAATTTGTAAGATTATTGTTTGCATAAAATAGACCTAGACCAGCTATTTCAATAATAGGTAACAGAATTTATTCTCGGAGCGCGCTGCCACTTTACCACGAGCAACAGTTTATATACAATAACATGACGTCATTTCATTGCTTAACAGAATCCCCTCCTCTCGACCGGGACAAAGTGAGGTTAATAGTTCATTCTAACTTACTAACACACTCACAGGTCACACAACATAACTGAATTAACTTTTGACCCCCCAACATTATCGATCACCACTTAGCTGACAGTTCTAATTAACAGAAAACCTAGGAATGCACTCACTACCTTATCTAAAAACCCCAGAGCTCAGTTTCGTCGGTTCAACCATAGGTTAACTACCTTATCTGCTTACTTAATCCACAAACCATTCGTTTCTGCCTAGTTGGAATGGTGTTCATTAACTTTAATTACTCCTTATCCGTGTCACACAATCCCTTCTTATGAACTCATAATGTTAATCAGATATAATAAAACAGAGTATAAGTTTACTTAGTTACAGTTCCATTTAAAATGATTTGTTCAGTCATTTAATCATAATTTTCCCAACAGAAACCTGGCACCATCCCTACGGTGAAGCATGGTGGTGGCAGCATCATGCTGTGGGGATGTTTTTCAGCGGCAGGGTTTGGAAGACTAGTCAGAATCGAGGCAAAGATGAACAGAGCAAAGTACCTCAGACTGGGGCGAAGGTTCACCTTCCAACAGGACCACGACCCTAAGCACACAGCCAAGACAATACAGGAGTGGGTCAGCTATCCACCAAGTTTCCGGAACATGGCAACAGAACTGGCCAGCTATGTTTGATGGACTGGGCTGTGCATTCCCTTTGCACTGTGTGATGACGTCACAAAAGATCTCCAGTCACAGTTGGAGGCAGGTATCATTGAGCCAGTCAAAGATGCCGCCTGGACTTCAAACTTGTTCATCGCAACCAAAAAGTTGAGTGGAATCCGGACCTGTGTAGATCTCCATGCTGTGAACAAAGCTGTTATCCCAGATAAGTACCCCTAGCCTACAGCTGAGGAGCCGATCGCACAATTGCATGGCTTCACGAAGCTCAACCTACGTCAGAGTTCTTTTCTGGTGCCCCTCCACCCAGCCTCCACCCAGAGACCTCACAACCTTTGTCACACATGCTGGTGTATTCAGATACACATGCATGCCTTTTGGACTTAGCTCTGCCCCGATCCCAGGTGATGAGCACCATCCTCGCTGGAATACCAGGAGTGGCAGTCTATCCGGACAACATCGTGGTCCACGGTCCTGACTTCCACATCCATGACCATCAACTCCACAGAGTAGTCAGTGCTCTACTGCAGCACAACCTGACCCTGAACAGTGGAAAGTGCACCTTTGCAGCTCCAGCCATCGAGTTTGTGGGGTTCTGCCTGTCGGCCAAAGGCATTGCCCCACTCATGTTGAACATTGAAACTGTCCTCCACATCCCGGAACCGACCTCAGCCTCTCAGGGGGCCCCCTTCTTGGGCATGACAGCCTACTATCTCCGGTTTCTGTCCCACTACTCTCAGACCACAGTGCCCCTTAGCCAGCTTCTTAAGCTTCACATTCATTTTGTATTGTTTATTGTTTTTGTTGGCGACATTCTAATAAGGAGGAATATGTATGCTCACCACACTGCACCTTGGTCCGCTTCTTACGACGCCCGTGACACAGTGCTTCCTCTATCCCAACTTTACACTCCCTCTGACAATGCCCTCCTGCACATTTTTCACATTGTGGGATCTCCCTTCTACACACTGCTGCAACATGTCCGAATCCTTGGCACCTTATGCACCGTAGCAGGATCGGAACATAGGTCCTCACAGAATAACAAATATAACCTAACCTTATCAGGTAGAAACTCAGTGTCAAAGCTCAACACGTCTTGCCGTTGCCACTGGGTCTACGTCTCACCAAACGATGGGCGTCACAAATACCAGGAATAATCTTTTTAATTTGATCCACCTCTACACTCAACGTTACCCCACTGGTCACTCCTATGAGTGGTGCTCTGCTCCTGAGAGCAAAGCACAACATAGGTTGAGCCCCGAGACGCATGCTGCTCAGTGCCCACTGCCTCTGGGAGGAGGACGCACAAAAAATCCAAACAATTCCACTTTTCGAAACCTTCACAGATTTAACCGATCCCAGTTTACCTTTCACCCAGCCTGAAACAACATTTATTACCCAGCCTGAAACAGCTTCATTAAATAGTACCCGCAAAACACCAGTCTCAACATCAACAGTGAAGAGGCAACTCCGCGATGCTGGCCTTCTAGGCAGAGTTGCAAAGAAAAAGCCATATCTCAGACTGGCTAATAAAAATAAAAGATTAAGATGGGAAAAATAACACAGAGGACAGTATCCCGGAGTCGCCTCTTCACTGTTGACGTTGAGATTGGTGTTTTGCGGGAATTATTTAATGAAGCTGCCAGTTGAGGACTGTTTCTCAAACTAGACAATCTAATGTACTTGGCCTCTTGCTCAGTTATGCACCGGGGCCTCCCACTCCTCTTTCTATTCCGGTTAGAGCCAGTTTGCTCTGTTCTGTGAAGGGAGTAGGACACAGCATTGTGCGAGATCTTCAGTTTCTTGGCAATTTCTCACATGGAATAGCCTTCATTTCTCAGAACAAGAATAGACTGATGAGTTTCAAAAGAAAGTTCTTTGTTTCGAGCCATTTTGAGCTTCTTTTTCCGAACCCACAAATGCTGATGCTCCAGATACTCAACTAGTCAAAAGAATGCCAGTTGTATTGCTTCTTTAATCAGGACAACAGTTTTCCACTGTGCTAACATAATTGCAAAAGGGTTTTCTAATGATCAATTAACCTTTTAAAATGATAAACTTTGATTAGCTAACACAACATGCAATTGGAGCACAGGAGTGATGGTTGCTGATAATGGGCCTCTGTACGCCTATGTAAATATTCCATTTAAAAAATCTGCCGTTTCTAGCTACGGGGCGGCAGGGTAGCCTAGTGGTTAGAGAGTTGGACTAGTAACCAGAAGTTTGCAAGTTCAAACCCCCGAGCTGACAAGGTACAAATCTGTCGTTCTGCCCCTGAACAGGCAGTTAACCCACTGTCATTGAAAATAAGAATTTGTTCTTAACTGACTTGCCTAGTTAAATAAAGGTAAAAAAAATAAATGGTCATTTACAACATTAACAAGGTCTACAATGTATTTCTGATCAATTTGATGTTATTTTAATGGACAAAAAATGTGCTTTTCTTTAAAAAAAACGAGGACATTTCTAAGTGACCCCAAACTTTTGAACAGTAGTGTGTCATAAACAACAGTTTTACATAAACACACACTTCAATAACTTGTGCCATAACTTCTACTTTAAGTCACATTCATGAAGTAATTCACCCCCTCCGATAATTCATCAATTTGGTTATTCACGTCAACCAATAAATGTTCCTCGATGGCTCGTTCATGTGAATGGGCATATTGGAAGACATCATGTCAGTAGGGATGGGATTTTGTAAATGTGTCATATTGTTATATTGTATCATGAGAAACGGATCGCAAAGGTGCAATGTTGCTTAATTAATTAGTGTTTGGTATGTTCTAATGGGAGGGGCTCCCCCTACACAAGGAGCCTCTCTTTCAGTACAAAGGGGGAACCATTTTGGATTGAGCTGTTGATGGGGCAGCATTGTTTTCAGCTGTCTCATAATGTATACTTTTGATGGCAGTACTGTTGTTTTTCTTCCGGATTCACTATGTAAATAAACACCCTTGCACAGAAGCACATTTGCGGCTCCGCCATCTTTTTATTTGATAGAGGTTTGATTTTC
The DNA here is from genome assembly GCF_045791955.1 of Oncorhynchus clarkii lewisi. NCBI lineage: Eukaryota > Metazoa > Chordata > Actinopteri > Salmoniformes > Salmonidae > Oncorhynchus > Oncorhynchus clarkii. The sequence goes on from NC_092169.1 coordinate 6,192,266, forward strand.
TCTACTTGACAATACCTACGACCATTAAATAAGATTCTCTCAGGAACGGGTGCCGATTCGTCGCTATTCACAATGGTGCTGAATCTCCAAGCATTCTGTAGCTTTGTAGTTCGCGAATGCCTACAAATCTGTCACATCCACTATATTTTTCCTGGAGGTCTCCTGAACTGTGGCAACATGCCCCCTCTAGCTGTGATTCTGTTAAAGACAAATACACTACATCACCAAAAGTATGTGGACACCTGCTCGTCGAACATCTCATTACAAAATCATGGGCATGAATATGGAGTTGCCCCCCCCCCCCTCTTTGCTATAACAACCCCCACTCCTCTCACCAAAAGTATGTGGACACCTGCTCATCGAACATCTCATTCCAAAATCAAGGATATTAATATGGAGTTGCCCCCCCCACCCCTTTGCTATAACAGCCCCCACTCTTCTGGAAAGGCTTTCCCCTAGATATTGGAACATTGCTGCGGGGACCTGCTTCCATTTAGCCACAAGAGCATTAGTGAGATTGGGCACTGATTTTCGGCGATTAGGCCTGGCTCGCAGTCAGTGTTCCAATTCATCCCAAAGGTATTCGATGGGTTGAGGTCAGGACTCTGTGCAGGCGAGTCAAGTTTTTCCATACCAATCTCGACAAACCATTTCTGTATGGATCTCGCTTTGTGTACGGGGGCATTGTTATGCTGTAACAGGAAAGGGCCTTTCTCAAACTGTTGCCACAATGTTGGAAGCATAGAATTGTCTAGAATGTAATTGTATGCTGTAGCGCTAAAATTTCCTTTCACTGGAATTAAGGGGCCTAGCCCGAACCATGAAAAACAGCCCCAGGTCATTATTCCTCCTTCACCAAACTTTACAGTTGCCAATATGCATTGGGCCAGGTAGCGTTTTCCTGGCATCCGCCAAACCCAGATTTGTCCGTCAGACTGACAGATGGTGAAGTGTGATTCGTCACTCCAGAGAACGCGTTTCCAATGCTCCAGAGTCCAATGGCGACGAGCTTTACCCCATTCCAGCCGAGTGGCATTGCACATGGTGATCTTAGGCTTGTGTGCGGCTGCTCGGCCTTTAATTAAGTTCCCTACGAACAGTTATTGTGCTGATGTTGCTTCCAGAGGCAGTTTGGAACTCTAGTGAGTGTTGCAAACGTGAACAGATTATTTTTATGGGCTACGCGCTTCAGCACTTGGTGGTACCGTTCTGTGAGCTTGTGCGGCTTACCACTTTGTGGCTGAGCCATCATTGCTCCTAGACATTTTCAATTCACAATAACAGCACTTACAGTTGACCGGGCAGCCCTATCAGGGCAGATATTTGACAAACTGACTTGTTGGAAAGGTGGCCTCCTATGACGTTGCCACGTTGAAAGTCACTAAGCTCTTCAGTACTGCCATTCTACTGACCTATGGAGGGCATGGCTGTGTGCTCGAATTTATACACGTCAGCTACCAGTGTGGCTGAAATAGCCAAATCCACTCATTTGAAAGGGTGTCCACATAGTGTATCTCAGGTTTCTGAAGAGGAGAGCAATCATCCCTGACCACAGATTTTTTGATGTGGCCCTCAGAAGATGAATTACCCGAAACATTGTAATAAACGTGGTGCTGCATATTGATTAAATACTTAAGTTACCATATGCCAATTTAATGAGAAGTACTTTTGTCAAAAAGCACATATGGGCTCATGGACTACTGTGATTAGGCCTATATTATTAATAATTTTACAGTGTAAACGGAATACTATCGATCAACTCATAAAATGTCAAATAAATATATATCCTGCTTGTGTAGAGGAGGGTGGCTCCCATCGATTGTAAAACGCGATCGTTTGCAATATATCGTGTGTTTTAAAGTGTGTGTGCGTGTGTGTGCGCGTGCGCGCGTGCGCGTGTGTGACATCACTACTGGGATCTGCACCCGGAGGACTAGTTTGGACACTGAGTAGAGCGGAACAACAGGCGCTCAGAACACCAGTACGATGTCGCGCAAGGATAGAGTAGCGCGCTCTGTTGCATAGTCCTCACGACACGACTCCAGTCGTCCAGATATATCTCTCTCAGAACAAGGAAAATGACGAAAAAGCTTGTAATAACGGCCAAACGCAATAGGGACGTATTGACTCCAATATTGGATTTGGAGAGGAATAAAGCATGATGGTTTTATAAGAAACTGGTGCCTTTTGGCGCTGTATAAAACGAGCAGGGTGCCTTTTTCAGTACTCTACAAACACCTGTCAACAGCTGAAAGATGAAGTTTGGGAAGAGCATCTGTATCCTTAATGTGGGTGGCACAAAATATGCGTTCTCTAAGGAGGTGATAAAAGATTTCCCTCTGAGTAGAGTGAGCCGTTTGCACAAATGCGCCTCGGAGAAAGAAGTACTGGAAGTATGCGATGACTATGATCGGGAACGGAACGAGTTTTTCTTTGATAGGCACTCCGAGGCTTTTTGTTTCATCATGCTGTACGTGAAGTACGGGAAGCTACGATTCGTCCCGCAGATGTGCGAGCTGTCATTCTACAACGAGATGATTTACTGGGGGCTGGAGAGCTCACACTTGGAGTTTTGCTGCCAGCGAAGACTGGATGATAGGATGTCCGACTCATATATTCATTTCTCCGAAGAGGAAGATAAACTCGACAAAGAAATGAGGGGGGAGAATTTGGTGACTCGAGTGGTCACAGAGAGAGAGGATTCAAAGTGGCTGGAGAGAATGAGAAGGACTTTTGATGAACCGACTTCATCAGTCGCAGCACAAATCTTAGCTTCAGTGTCCGTTATATTTGTTATAGTGTCCATGGTGATGCTTTGTGCAAGTACTTTGCCAGATTGGAAAACCGCTGAGAACAACAGTGTGGTGGAGCACAGGTACAATCCAGACTCTTTAGAGCATCCATCCGGGTATATATATCCTATCTTTTTATATATTTTGTATATATCCCCGTTATTTGATTGTCTGAAATGTCGTACATGCTTCTATGCCCTTCTTATCAGTAAAGGACCTCAAGAGATGCACAACGTGTTATTTATGCTGCTGTGAAGTACATTTTACCCATACACATTTGCAGGACCGGCTCCAGGCATAAGCCGTCGCTTAGCGGCCAGGGGCCTCCGAACCCCCAAAAAACTCAGTTGGGGTCTCAACTTACTGTTGACAGTTAGAATAGTTGAATACACAAGGTGTAACTTCGAAATTTGGTCATGCATCAGCAGTTTTTTTTATTGTTTTATAAGTCACTGACAGTCACTCAATTATCCATGTCAGCTAACAATTTCTAGATTGGTAAATTAGTTTAGCCAGTTATCTAATCATGGCTGAATACATTCCCAGTGGCCCTGACCTTAAGGGGGCCCTCACTGATTTTTTAAATCATTCTCACTTAGATATCATTGATATGGTATAAGTCATGGCAAAATTAGTAGAATTGCAGAAAATGTGCTTTAACAAATAATAACAATAAATACACACCATGTCAAAATCTGTAGCTTTGCAGGAAATTATTTCTCTCTCCGCCATCAAGAGGGGGCCATAAAGGGGGGCCTCACAACCAAATCTTGCTTAGGGCCCCCAAAAGGCTAGAGCCGGCTCTGCATTTCTGTGTCTTTTAGAACTCATGCTAATTTAGAAGTTTGTATTGTTGTATTATGCATATGATACAACCTCGAAATCTAAGGGGTGTAATAGACCTACTACACCAGTCCTGACTACAGCTGTCCCGGTGGGGAAGAGGACAGAGGAGGCGCTGAGTGTTTAACAAAGTTAAATGTCAAGGTAGCTTCTGGTCTGATCTTACCAAGTGAACAACACATTTCATGTGTTCAAAGTCTACATTTTCTATGTCGGCCAATTGTCATTCAAATATGTTAGCTTAAAGGTGTTCAAACCAAATGTTCATTGCCATAAGCACCACTGTCCCTTGCACTATTGTCATTTTTGTTCTCAATTGTTCTGCATTTTATCTTTCAGCACTAACACAACATAGTCTTTAACGCAAAAGAGGCTGAAGGACTTCACAAGTAGGAGCATTGCCTCTCTTGTAACAGACAATACATGTTTACAGTAATACAGTTAGATTAAGGCAGGAAATGTATCATGAGTTGTTACTGTTTTTTGCTCAATTTTTGGATACGCGCGTTCAGTATGTATCGCTAACTGTCCTAGGTGCTGATTTTAGTGGCATCCGACAGTACCAGTCCAAGGTGCTGTTTTCTTTGTGGCATTCTACACTAGACCTACAGTACCAGTCCAAGGTGCTGTTTTCTTTGTGGCATTCTACACTAGACCTACAGTACCTGGCCAAGGTGCGAACTTTAGTGGTAGCCTACTACAATATTCAGGACCTGTCCATTTTGAACAGTACCTGTCCAAGGTGCTGATTTCTGGGAGAGTAGGCCTACTATTGTCATAGGAGACCATCGAGGAGACAGATGATAACAACAATGTATTGCTGTTTCTTGGTGTAATACACTGTCGGTTTCATGTCTACTTTTTTTAAAAATAATTTTGATGTTTTGAAGGAGATTTGAACATACATCAATCAAATGGAGCCATTTATCAATACATATGACTGTGTCAGCCAATACTTCTGTCCATTTGTCTACAGAGCTGTTTGTCATCCCTTTCTTGTCTGCTGTCACTCTGCTCTTTAACCTGTGTGTCTGTCTTGTATCCATGACTGCCACGCGGACCGCTCTCAAGGTATTGGTACCTGAAAGGCACCCAACAGTATCAGTGTGTGTGTGTGTGTGTGTGTGTGTGTGTGTGTGTGTGTGTGTGTGTGTGTGTGTGTGTGTGAGTACAATTGTAGGTAATGCAGGTAGGTGTTGTTCTAAGTAAATGGTGGGAGGTTATGGTTGTATCTGATTTACTTCCCTTTGAAATGGGCAAATTATGTATTAAACCACTTTGGACATGCTGAGCCCTTGCACCATGCCCTCACCTGAATGCAAATGACAAAAGTTTATATTTGGTCAAAATTAAATATTTGTCAGATCTCACCAAGGAGATGTGGGTGTGGAGTCAGGCGCCAGGAGAAACAAGTTCCGAAGGAAAAGGGCGTTTTATTTAAACAAGCTCAAAATAACAGGACACCGGACTACAACAGTAGCCACAAAACCCCACTCAGACACAGTCCAGGGAAAAACCACCTGTTAAAAATGAACTAAAGAAACCGCAACCCAAAACTAACTGAGAGTCAAACGAAAACAATCCCGCACAAAAACCCAAAGGAAATAAATCGAAATAAATAAGTCGAGATAAATACCCCCCCTAATTAACCAAAATGAAACTAGGTGAAACACAAAACAGACATAACCAAAAGAAAAGGAAAAAGGATTGGTGGCAGCTAGTAGACCGGCGACGACGACCGCCGAGCGCCGCCCGAACAGGGAGAGGAGCCACCTTCGGTGGAAGTCGTGACAATATTTGTCAGCATATCATTGACCCAAGGCAAGACTGCTTTATGTATAGCAGGTTGGGAACAAATGACTAATTGATGATAGCGACAGTGACCCCTCTACATCACCCCAAAACAATTGTGTGAGATTATTCAGTGTATAATTTATAGCTGGAGAAATATGAATAACATATGAATCAATATTGCATTTCATTGAGAAAGGTCATCATAAACGAGATGTCATATTGTATGAGATATCCGAATTCATTCATATCAGCATTTGAGAACACCATATTTTTGATAGACTACACTGTAACTGTCTTTTGAATGGCTGACCGCAAATCCCTCGTTTACAGCCCTACCTTTACACGGAACCTTTGTGTCAACCTGTCCTCCCCCTCTCTAAACTTAATAGGCATGCTCAGGGCTCAGTCTCAACCAGGTCTAACTTGCCTTTAATTCATGGTAGAATTGAGGGAAAAGAAGCCTCCAAAATCCCTGATCAGTATGCTTCTACCATCCTCTTTCCCTGGAGCTGCAATACCTCTGTCCGTATTCCTTAAAGTCCCCTCAAAGCCCTCATGGCCCAGGAATGGTCTCGGAATCAAATTAATGTCGAAAACGTGCATGCCAGTTTCATTTGTCATTTGTTGCTGTTACAGTGCCTTCAGAAAGTATTCACACCCCTTGACTTTGTCCTCATTTTGTTGTGTTACAGCCTGAATTTAAAATAAATTAAATTGAGACTTTGTGTCACTGGCCTACACACAATACCCCATGATGTCAATGTGAAATTATATTTTTGGAACATTTTACAAATGAATACTAAATGAACATCTGAAATGTCTTGAGTCAATAACTATTCAACTCTTTTGTTGTGGCGAGACTAAATAAGTTCAGGAGTACAAATGAGCTTAACAAGTCAGTTACATGCACTTAAAAGTGTTTAACATGATTTTTGAATGACTACCTCATTGCTGTACCCCACACATACAATTATCTGTAAGGTCCCTCAGTCGAGCAGTGAACTTCAAACACAGATTCAACCACAAAGACTAGAAAGGTTTTCCAATGCCTCGCAAAGAAGGGCAACTTTTGGTAGATGGGTAAAAAAAAGCAGACATTGAATATTTCTTAGAGCATGGTGAAGATATTAAATCATTGCATGTAGAAAAAACTATAATACTGTAAATTACAACCTGATCTTAAGGCAGAATATCTTCTGCATGTTCTGGAATTAAATTACAACAGGATTACGTTGTGAAAGTGTCTATATTGCATATAGTGTCCATAAGTCATAATAAGGCTCCAATAATATAGCCTACCAGCTGTTTGAGAGTGAAGCTTTATGAGTTATCAATGTGGTGAGACAGAAGCCTGCTATGAGTTGCTGGTCAATCACGACCCACTATCGATACAGTAAAACAGTGTTGTATAAGGGATTGACAGCTCCATTCTTCAATAGAACGTCACTCTCCCACTGCTCCTACATTCTAAGACAAAAAGGGTTCATAAAGAGTTTTCCATCTGTCCCTGTAGGATAACCCTTTTTTTGGTTCCAAAACCTTTTCACCCAATGAATAGACCCCAACCCCCAATAAACCCTTTAAGGAGCCATTCAGTGAAAATGTTCTAACTGGAACCAAAATGGGTTCGATAGCCATAGCTACTTTTTCTCTTAAGTCTGTAATGTCTGCAGCCCATTGCTTGTAGATATAGTGTGTAGACCTGTAGTGGAATCCCCTTCTCTCCTTCTTGCGTTAACTCTGCCTGGTTCTCCCTCCCACAGGATCATCGAGGCTGTGTGTATCAGCTGGTTCACCGCCGAGTGCATCGTGCGCTTCATCGTGTCGCGGGACAAGTGTGAGTTTGTCAAACGGCCCCTCAACATCATCGACCTACTAGCCATCACGCCCTACTACATCTCCATCTCCATGACGATGCTGACAGGCGAGAACTCGCAGCTGCAGCGGGCGGGTGTCACCCTGCGTGTCCTGCGCATGATGCGCATTTTCTGGGTGATCAAGCTGGCCCGTCACTTCCTGGGCCTGCAGACTCTAGGGTTGACACTGAGGCGCTGCTACCGGGAGATGGTGATGCTGCTGCTGTTCATCTGCGTGCCCATGGCCATATTCAGTGCTCTAGCCCAGCTGCTGGAGCATGGCCTGGACTTGGAGTCGCCCAACGAGGACTACGCCAGCATCCCTGCCGCCTGCTGGTGGGTTATTATCTCCATGACCACTGTGGGCTATGGAGACATGTACCCCATCACCGTGCCTGGGCGAGTGCTGGGTGGCCTGTGCGTGGTGAGCGGCATCGTGCTCCTGGCACTGCCCATCACCTTCATCTACCACAGCTTTGTGCAGTGCTACCATGAGCTCAAGTTCCGCTCGGCCCGCTGCACGCGGAGCCTGTCCGCAGAGTTTCTCAACTGAGGGACCACTGACGTTAATGGGGGGGGGGGGGGGGGAGGCACCCCTCGCTACTCCCCGACACCTCTTCAGAGACCTCCATCCACACTAGAACTGTGTATTTATCTGAAACGTGGCCTCTTTCATTGTCTCACACGTATTTTGTTGATGTATCCCTCATCTTTGAACGTCAGTTGCTGGGGTTGTGGATTTTGAGGTTTGCAGACAGCACAGCCTTCAATCTTCAACAGTAAAGTCCAAGTAAGAAGTATGGGATGGGAACTAGGACAGTTTCCACGGCTGCCATGGTGACAGTGGTTTTTGGGGCAGAGGGCATCTGGATCATGTCAGACCAGAAGGAGGCCTTCACGTACTGTGGATTACACTGCTGGCTGGCATTCTTCTCTTCTCATATGGGGACATGCAACAAAAGGGATTTGAGTTTTAATGTAATTTTCAATCCCACTCTCTGACAGTGTCACAGTGTGGGAGATGGGAAGGTATAATTTCGCTTCTCTTCCTTAGATCATTTATTTCTAGTATTCCGTCGGCCAGTGAGTGAACAACAATGCATTTCAAAGAACCAAAGTGTATCAGTACAGTGTACACTGTATGTTCCCTTTAATCTTTCACTGCAACGCTCACCTTTCTGCTTTTATCTTGCGTACACAAACCTGACAGATATAAAGAGCAATTTGAACGAGCCTATTTACAACTCAAACATGGCCGCATTCTAAACCTATTACCTATTCCCCCCTGAAAACCAAGCAATGCAAAATGGCTATGAAATGTATTTGTCGGAGAAACCAAGGGGGAGGGGTTTAACAAGAAAGAGTACAATATTGTGTGGGTCTGTCAGCTCAGCTGTGTAGGTAGGTCTGTAATGTGGAACACCGAGCCACAGAGCGAGAGTGTGTCATGGAGAGACGGGTGGTTCGGCTGACACTGTGCAGTGTAAGTGAGGAGAGGGCGTGCATGCCTCAGCCTCGGGAGCGCTGCGAGTCTACTGACTGGAGGAGTGTAACCATTTGTGGCTGGTGTAGCCTCTGCCTGTCACAACAAAGGCACTCGGCATGCCCATCCCACCATCCTCATCAGTACTGTATGTCAAAACCACCACAGCCTTGGTAGGCACTCCTCTCAATGTTGTTGTCTGGCCCACCTGCTTCTCCTCGACATACTGTCGACGCCATGTTTGAGTGGCTGGTGTGATGCATTCCGCCTCCTTTCCTGCCAGAGTGAATTCGATTGAATCTGAAAAGCTTTCATCATGCCTTCATTCATTTCTATGGTGGGGAATTGGGAATCAGATCCTCATGTGTTCTCTTCACATCAGCCTGCTCCAGGGTATACTACCTGTTATCGCTAACAAGCACCATCTCTCGTCTCTCAGATTGTCGATAGCTGTGTTTGCTCCTAGCACTTGGTTTAAGTATTTGCTAACAGAATCTGTAATTTGAACCAAAGCAGTTTTATATCTTCCGTAAGCACTTTATATAGTGGGAGCATTGGACAGTTCATCAAGTCAGTGACGAATGTATATGAGTCTTATTGTGTGTCCTATTTCAGGGTTTCTCAAATTCGGTCCCGTTTTGGTTTTTGCCCTAGGACCACACAGCTGATTCAAAGAAGCAACTCCTCATCAAGCTTTGATGATTTGAAATCAGATGTATAGTGCTAGGGCAAAAAACAAAATGTGCACCCAAGGGGGGCCCAGGACCGAGTTTGGGAAACCCTGCTCTATTTGATGTGATTGTTATTCACAGCTGGGAATACCAGTCTAATTGTACTAGTGATGCTGGTTCTGTTTATACAGATTTGGTGTTCCTTTGCTTTGTCCTCAGTGTAATGGTTTCCACTGGCTGTAGACAGCCCCATCTGCTCTCTCTGATCTGCCCTGCTTTAATTTGGCTGCTTTTCCAAACACAGCAGTCACAAAACTTTAACTGTGTTGAATATGTTGAATATTGATGGGATAAGATTGATTAAACTCGGGCCTCCCGAATGGCGCAGCAGTCTAAGGTACTGCACCGCAGTACTAGAGGCATCACTACAGTTCCGGGTTCGATCCCGGGCTGTGTCGCAGCTGGCCGTGACCAGGAGACCCATGTGGCGGTGCACAATTGGCCCCACGTCGTCCGGGTTAGGGGAGGGTTTGGGATGTCCACATCCCATCATGCTCCAGCGACTCCCTGTGGGCTGGGCTGTCCGTATGCATGCTGACCTCAGTCACCAGCTGTACTATGTTTCCTCCGACACATTGGTGTGGCTGGCTTCCGGGTTAAGGGAGCAGTATGTCAAGAAGCAGTGCAGCTTGGCGGGATTGTGTTTCGGAGGACGCATGGCTCTCGACCTTCACCTCTCCTGAGTCCATACGGAGTTGCAGCCATGGGACAAAACTGTAACTACCAATTGGGGAGAAAAAAATATATAACATTGATTGAACTCGTTTTTTCAGACCGTATCTTTTGGGAATCAGGCACTTGAAAGAGAAAAGCCTTGACTAGTAGACTTGGTTAACCTTTGAAAAAATGTGACTTAGCATGAAGGGATAGGAATAAGGGTGCTGTTCAGAGGTATTGCAATAATCTTATGGCAAATGTCTCCAGGAGAAGAGTTGGTCAAAACCAACACACAGAATGAGGTGCAATCACACCAAAGAGCCTGATATTCAAGAGGAAACAACTTAAGTATTTGCTTTGAGAGTGCGAGCACACAATGAGTTTTGAACCTGAAGGGAACTGGCAGCAACACGTATCCTTATCTCTGTCAGCAACAAGACCCTCTTCATCTATGGGAATAATTCACTTTCTCTTGTCAACATTCACACCAACATTTAATTATCTCTGCTCTCATTAAAAAACTCACAGGAAGTCACATTGCACCACGGCAACGAGGATTTATATATCTGACCAGCCTACTTTTCCCTGACAGAAATCCACATCGTTCAGAGCTCCCTGGATTCCACTCCATTTAAGTGAATATTTCCACAAGATTCATCAGGGATTCTAACTGCTGCAGGGGGGACTGAGACTCTGACACCATAAAAAATCCAAGCCACATATAGACCACAATAGCTAGATTTTCTCTAACCATACTTTCTTCCTCCTCTCGTCTGTTTGTCTCTCTCTCTCTCTCTCTCTCTCTCTCTCTCTCTCTCTCTCTCTCTCTCTCTCTCTCTCTCTCTCTCTCTCTCTCTCTCTCTCTCTCTCTCTCTCTCTCTCTCTCTCTCTCTCAATCAAAGTGGGATTACAAGACAAATCAGGCAATAAAAACACATTGAGGAGATCTTTATTGAGACCATTGAGTGACATATTTAATGTATTTCTGACACCCTGTCACTGACATTGCTCTACTCAATGAAATGTACAAATATTCCACACCCAAACTCAGTGCAATCTTGATATTTGGACTGGGAACATATTACATAAGTATCTCTGTTGTCATCACAATATGTATTTTGACATTGGACTAAAACTGTGAATGCAAAGTGTGTGACAAGAAAATGTGGACCACTTATGTGTTTGATCCCTTGTGAAATGAACGCTTCTGGAAAAGTCGCTGTTGTGTTGAGGATCAGGTAAGGTAAGGCAATGTGATTTTTGTTTAGTTGGAACAAATGTTGTATTTCTGAATTTAGTATTTGAGAATAACTGAAGAATATTTCCACTACTGTAAACCCTTGTAGGACATATTTCTGTGCTCACGGTGGATGTAGTGGGGGGCAAAAGTGGCCCCACAGTTGTTACAAGACTTGATAAATAGCGATATTTCAGGTAGGACCTGCAACTTCTGGATACTCTACAGTACTTTGTCACATCGAAACACCTTCTGTGGGCACCTTTAGCATATTGCCGCTTCAATAGAATGTACAATTGAAACAGTGCATAGGATATCTTTTGAAAAAATGGTTGTTTATGCAAGCCATATCTCCAAAATGTTTATTGTTTTTTCCCTTATTTTTTTAATGAAACCAGCTATTTTGTATAGAGCTTATGTTGTTTACATATATAATGGTTATATGGTTGTATATAAATAAAGCTAATCTGTCTAATCTGTACTTTTGTCTGACTACATTTAGGCTTACATACATGTACACGTTTGAGTTTACTTTATAATATCATAGAGTGGGGTAACACACATGTTAGTCTCTTATTCATAATTCTTAATGCAAATTACATTGTCATTCACTTCAATGGAACCCATTTAATTAATATATTACTTTAATACCAAATAACAAAACATTGTTCAAGGAGAAAATTATGGGTGATTGATGTTTAAATAATGTATTTTTGACACTCTGCTAACTAGCGTTAGCACAATGACTGGACTTCTATGAAAGGAGCTCTACGGTAACAGCTGTTAGCATTGGCTTGTGAAACTACCTCCTAACTTCATACTGGACGCAGAGACATAAAAATGGTATCCACAAGTTCAGCTGACTCCGGGGAAATCCAGCCGCTTTGCCAGATTTCAAAAAGGCTTTACGGCGAAAGCACACCAGGCATCTGAGGACAGCGCCCCACGTACAAAAGCATTATTACCGGAGATAAATAACGAAGTGCGCACCCTCACCGACGCGCACCACAACACTACAGCCAAAATGGGAGCCACTTAGAAAAACGACATATTCTAGCTCATTTTTCAAAAAACAAGCCTGAAACTCTTTCTAAAGACTGTTGACATCTGCTGGAAGCTCTGGGAATTGATTTCCCCATAGACAGGCATTTTAAATGGTGTCACCTCCCCCCAAAAAATTCAGGATGTATTCTCCTCGGGTTTTCGCCTGCTATATCAGTTCTGTTATACTCACAGACATTATTTTAACAGTTTTGGAAACCTTAGAGTGTTTTCTATCCAATACTACTAATTATATGCATATCCTAGCTTCTGGAACTGAGTAACAGGCAGTTTACTTTGGACACCTCATTCATCCAAACTTCCTAATACTGCCCCCTATCCCTAAGAAGATAACATCATGGCACGTTCCTCTGCCCAGGCATTGCTAATGCCTGCCAGATCATACAACGCCTGGATATGTATTTTACGTATTAGCTAAACACATCATATGTTATTAAATTCTGTTAGTCAATGACAAAGTCGATGACATGGCACGCAACCATTGGTTGATGTGTGCAACGTCTGAGCAGGGGAACGCATCCCACATGTTATAGCAATCTGGCACCCGACTGCACAGTCAATGATGAGGCACACAACCATTGGCTGATACATGCAACGTCTGATGATAAAATATGGGCAATGGTTCCAATAATTTTGGGTATTATATTCTCTATAGTCAATGACAGAGCCAGTGAGTATAATCATGCTGTAGTAGCTTTCTACCTAAATAAGATTTATTCATTACTTGATTGAATTATGACTACACTATATCTATCTTATTCCTACCCAAAAGGGAACACCTGGAATGTCTTGTAGTTGGAGAAGGCAAGCTTGCAGGTCTACTAAAGTATCTGAGCCCTCTCTTCAGCTAACCGCTCCGGTTCGTGGTTTAACCTTGCCATATGAACATCAGCTCAGACAGGTAGGCTGCGAAGTCGAAAGGCGCTCAGGGATGCACCACTTGTAGATTGGTCACACGGTGATGGCGGTGAGAAGTGAGGATGCGGCGATGGAGGATATGGAGAGATGGTTGGAGAAGCAACAGCTGTGCTGGAATCTGATCAATATGTCTAATAGTTGTGATAAAATGGATCAGGAAGATGAGGATCAAGGACCTGAATGGTCTGTAGTGTAAAGTAATAGGAAAATAAAAGAAAGAGGTAAGTAAAGTAAAACTCACAAACTCATTTGTATTTGTATTTATTAGGGATCCCCATTAGCTGCTGTCAATGCAGCAGCTAATTTTCCTGGGGTGCAAACAAATTTACATTACAAATGAAACAAAAGATAAAACAGTACATCAACAGTACAGCTCCCGAGTGGCGCAGCTGTCTAAGGCAATACAGACACCGTGGTTCGAATCCGTGTGTGTGTCTCTTCACAGTCCTCGCTGCTCCTTAAGATGTTTCTTTTTTAAAATCTGATTCTACTGCTTGCACCAGTTACCTGATGTTGAATAGAGTTCCATGTAGTCATGACTCTATGTAGTACTGTGCGCCTCCCATAGCCTGTTTTGGACTTGGGGATTGTGAAAAGACCATCTCTGCTTCTCTCTGCTACTGCACGGCAAGCGGTACCGGAGCGCCAAGTCTAGGTCCAAGAGGCTTCTAAACATCTCCTAACCCCAAGCCATAAGACTCCTGAACAGCTAATCAAATGGCAACCCGGACTATATTCATTGCCTCCCCAACGACCCTCTTCTACGCTGCTGCTACTCTCTGTTATTATCTATGCATAGTCACTTTAATAACTCCACCTGCCTGTACAAATGACCTCAATTACCTCGACACCGGTGCCCCCGCAAATTGACTCTCTACCGGTACCCCCTGTATAGATCCTCGCTATTGTTATTTTACTGCTTCTCTTTAATTATTTTGTATTTTTATTTCAAACTTTTTTTTGTGTATTCTTCTTAAAACTGCATTGTTGGTTAAGGGCTTGTAAGTAAGTATTTCACTGTAAAGTCTGTTGTATTCGGCGCATGTGACAAATACAATTTGATTTGATTTCAATAGTTATTATTCAGCTCCTCCCGACGGTGTCCAAGGTGTTTAGATTTCCTCACCCACACCTCTAATACATGCCAATTGTAACTTTTTTTCAGGTAGTGATACCTACTTCCCGGAGAGTAGTTAAGGTACAGGTGCCTAATAATTTGGTCACGGGACCTGATACCTTCTATTAATAAAAACCCTACTGAAGCATCTACCAATTTACATCCTGGAGAATACGGGAGACCTAATGTCTTATACCAGTGTCACGCTTCAAATATCACTGTCGTTGACAACACACGTTATGAGAATTACTCACAGTTGTCTTCCTATTTCCACATCATTTGTCACGGTTCCCTGTCCCAATAGGGCATAAACCTTCCATTGCCCATCCACATTCCCACTCACTGACAATGTTTCATCTTTAAACACAGATATCCTCGGATATCTCCTATTCTACACCGTATGCACGTCCTTCCTTTGTCCTTCTACATGGGCTACTTCTCTTCAAGTTACCGTGCTAGTACACAAGCATGACAATTTAGGAGAGATCCAACTGCATAAAAAATCCTACAATGTGATTTTCTGGATTTTTTTCTTCTCATGTTGTCTGTCATAGTTGAAGTATACCTATTACAGGCCTCTCTCATCTTTTTAAGTGGGAGAACTTGCACAATTGGTGGCTGACTAAATACTTTTTTGCCCCACTGTAAGTGTTTCCAATGACATCGTAGACAATCAGTAGGTAATGCCCACTCCCAATTGGTCAAAATCACACACTGCAGCCCGCATGAGTGGTGCTGCGGTCTAAAGCACTGCATCGCAACGCTGTGGCTCCACTACAGACTGTATCACAGCCGGCCATGGCCGGGAGCCCCATAGGGCAATGCACAATTAGCCCACCGCTGTCCAGGTTAGGGGAAGGTTTGGCTGGGGGGCTTTCCTTGGCTCATCGTGCTCTAGCGACTCCTTGTGGTGGGCCGGGTGCCTGCAAGTTGACTTTTGTCTTCAGTTGAACGGTGTTTCCATCAGGGTTAAGCGAGCATTGTATTAAGAAGCAGCACAGCTTGGCCGGTCATGTTTCAGAGGATGTCTCGACCTTCGCCTCTCCTGAGCCAATTGCGGAGTTGCAGCAATGAGACAAGATCGTAACCAGCAATTGGATATCATGAAATTTGGGAGAGAAAAAAATGTGTAAAATTACAACAACAACAAAAAGCACGATGAACACCAATGTCATTGGAAACACATATCTTCCTCTATCTTTTTTTACTACAAAACATAAACACACCATTTTTACATATGTTCATGTTGTGGTGCTGGGGATGATGAAGTTGAAAAAAATATGTAGTTTCCCTTTAAAGAAAATGTTCAGAGAATGGGGTTAGAGAGGCCCAGATATAATCATTAGTGCTTCTAATAGTCGTGCCATGGTTTCGAAGCCTGTTCAGAAATCTTGCTTCCAGAAATGTGTTGTGTCAAAGGACACTTTGATAGTAAGTAAACTTTACTTCATAGCTTTAATTGGAAAGGTTACCATCACGACTCAGAATGTGGAAAGCAGAAATACCAGGTTGAACATAGTAACAGTTACAGTTTTAGGGGTAACAAATTACTGTCTACATGTTTTTTTTAAAGCTGAATAATCCTAAGGATGGATTGTCTCATCATGATAGAGGGAAAGTTTGAAGAGGTTGGATGGAGTTGGGGGGGTTGTTAGAAGTTAGTAGGGATGTACTTGTTTATTAATCTTAGTAGTACAGAATTAGGCAAACCATGATTGATCGCACACTCCAGCACAACAGGTGGCAGAACGCACATTAATGGTTTGTTTGTGGCCTGCCATTATACCATAGAAGAAGAGGAAGAACGCACAGCCCACTCTGACACACTGGAGGCAATTACTAACGCACCCATAACAAATTACATATCGAGGTTCTATATGTAATTTAGAGGTTCTATATGTAATTTGTTATGGGTGCGTTCGTAATTGCCTCCAGTGTGTCAGAGTGGGCTGTGTGTCTTTTGTAAATTCAGAACGTTTTGCTCTCAGAGCATTCAGCTCTGGCTGAAGAGTAGGGTTGATCCGAGCGTTCTGATCTCACAAAAGCAGTCAAGCTAGCTAACTGGCTAAAGTTGGCCAGCTTTCTAGCTACTCCCAGACACAAATGAGAGAACCTCACTCTGGCCATTGTACTTGTTATCTACAGCGTTAGTGGCTTTAACTGTGCTGCTGGCAACAACATAATTACTTGTTTTGCCTACGTTTACTGACACGTGTCAGATTCAGCGGTTTTTGGCGTGTTCGTAAATTCATCGGTTATTCTGCGATCTTGCACACTCAGACGAGAGGACTCTGAAATCGGAGTAGATAGCCATAGTGAATTTTCGAACGCACCCTCTAATCAGGCACAATTGAGCCAGCCAACCTGTATCGTAATTTCGGGGTCCTTCTTCCGAGTGACCAACGAGGAGAAGTCCGTGATTCGACCTTTTTCGTGTATGTTATTTTTGTTTAGTTAGCCAAGTAAAATGTACTACAAGTTAAATGCAGTTACACAAAGACTTATCCAATCAGCACCGAGTGCTTACAACCCTCAGGTGAGAACTGAAAGCATGTCTAGCAGGCAGCCAAAGATGTAGAAGTGCAGGAGTGACCGTCACGTTGTTGACCACCTGACTTTAGCATGTTAGCCAATTTCCACGGTTTCAATTTGGCAACGCAAACACACGTAGCTATGTATGGATTTACACAACATGGCAACAACAAACAATTATATTGTTTTATAACAATTAACCGGGTAGCTTGTTGTGGTTGGTTAAGGCGACTCGACTGATAAAGATAACTAACTAGGCTCTTTGCTAACACAGCTTTATCTAGCAAGCTGTTGCGGTTAACGTTAACACTGTAACGTTAGTTTACTAGCAGCGTTTTTGTTGCAGAGACGTTCTAGAATCTAGATTATCAGCGGTAGATGAACTACTAAACATAACTATAGTCTATAAAGTTAACGTTAGCCCCACCCACACGTCCTGATACATGTTGACGTTTATCAGTCAGTGGGTTTACATTCACTTATTAACGTTATACACAAGCTTGGCATTGGAATAAAGTACTTCAGTAATAAATACTTTAAAAGTACCAAAGTCGTTTTGGGGGGTATCTGTACTTTACTATTATTTTTTGACAACTTTTAATTTTTCTTCACTACGTTGCAAAATAAAATGATGTACTTTTTACTACACATTATCCCAGACACCTAAAGTACTAGTTACATTTTGAATGCTTAGCAGGGACAGGAACATGGTCTAATTCACACACTTATCAAGAGGGCATCCCTGGTCATCCCTACTGCCTCTGATCTGGTTTACTCACTAAACACATGTTTAGTTTGTAAATTATCTCTTGAGTTGTAGCTTGCCCCTGGCTATCATAAATTAAAAATGAGAAAATGTGTCCATCTGCTTTGCTTTAATTTAATGAATTTAATTATTTATACTTTTACTTTTGATACATTGTACATTGTAGAATTTACAGTTATGTTTTATACTTAAGTAAATTTAAAACCAAATACTTGTAGACTTTTACTCAAGTAGTATTTTACTGGGTGAATTTCATTTTACTGGTGTCATTTTCTATTACGGTATCTTTACTTTTACTCAAGTATGACAAACTTCTTCCACCACTACAACTGGGTTTTGTGGACTATGTCTGAGTAACTATTATTTGAATGCATATTACATGGTGTGATAGTAGCTATATTGTCTACGTGTTTTTGGATGTTTGGGTCATGTGGTATTCAATCTAAAGTTGTGTTGCCTCTCCAGGGATTGAGGATAACAGTGCCCACGGAGGCTCCCCCAATGATCTTTGCCACACCCACCAAATATGTGTCAGAGGCAGGGAACATGGTGGAGTACCTGGGACACAACAAAGTCCCTGACCTACAGAAATTCTTCCAGGTACAGACAAACTTCTCTAACCTTTGTTTGACCTAGACCCTGTTTTATATATTATCGGCTTCCTAGGGTCATTGGGGTTTTAATTAAAAATTGTTAAGCTTATGTGGCAGTTTTCCCTACTTGACCTTGGTTTGTTTGGTTCGAAGATACAACGACAATACACTCCTGTGGTAATTTACTTTGTTAACCATGAAATGTCACTGCCAAAATGTACTTGCACTGATAAAGTTAAAATCCTACTGCTAGAAAGTTATACACTCCTTCTCTGTCCCTGCAGAGAAGTTGTGAGCAGTGATAAAAAAGTTTGGACTTAAATAAACAATGACATGTCTCAGGATTTCGAGTTGGGAATTCCTTTCAAATATCTCATTCTCTTTGTACTGTCTACATTGCAGAAGTCTGATGGTATCCCGGTGCACCTGAAGGGAGGCCTGATGGACAAGATGCTGTACAGGACTACCATGGCCCTGACCATCGGTGGGACCCTCTACTGCCTGATGGCTCTCTACATCGCTGCCCAGCCTCGGAAGTGATCAGCTTCCTCCTCTTCAAGGGTCCAGCAGGATTTTATATGATTCAGATTAGGAGCAATAATGTGGATAATGATTATGCTCACTGTCAGTCAAGGAAAGGGATTGCTTTACCCCTCCAAGGTATATATTACCCCTCCATGTCTTATTTATTGCCTAGTTTCATGTTAGGGTTCCCTTCTGCAAGATGTCATCAGACACAAATAATCTCTCATTTGTAAAATGGAGGAGAAATCTAGTATATCACTACTGCTGGCCCATCTTACTGGCTCTGTGTATGTGTGCTTGTGCAAGTTGTACATGTGTATCTCTACTGACATTTCTTTACGTGTCCTAAACAACCAGTACCATTTCAGTGGTTCAATAACAACAACTGCTGATCAACAATCTGAAAATAACATCAGTCTGACCATGTTTTCTGTCAGCACACATGTATGTGTTTGGAAAGGATTTGGGGGTCTCATCATGTATGAATTTAGGTTCTCTTTTGTTTGGATGAGAGTGGACAGGGCTAGCACCTTTCAAAGCTAAAAAATTAGGTGTTACTTCAGGTTGTGTGATCATTAGTGTGTCTGTAATATACTCTGAACACCCCCCCAAGTCCCTATGTTGTGGTACAGAGTTTATGAGTTGTCATTTCGGCTCTGTCCTAACTGACAATGTTCTGTAAAAAGAGAGTGCATGCATAGTGGATTGCAAAGAGTATCCGACAAGTCATAATTTTGTCTTGGGGATAATAAAGAACATTTTGTTTGTAAAACATGATTTAAAAAAATATGTATTTAGTTTTTTTTATCTGGTAACTCAATGAAGGGCTATCTAAATATTCTAGGAATAGCTGACCTTGAAATGGGATATTCCTCATAGCAGGATCTATGACTTTGAAGGCTACTTGGACATCCTTGTTCAACTGGTAATTTATTTACCATGTCATAGATTTCTATTCTCCAAGTCACTTCAGCCCAATTAGAAATGTATATGTGAGTCTTTTTATACTCAAAATGTAATATTTTACAAGACCTTGACTAATGGGCGGTATCAAGGTAGAGCAGAGATCTTGTTGATCGATCTTTGCTTTATTCTTGATTTTTACAATCGGTACAATAGCCAGCTAGACCTTTCCATCATACTCTTCTATATCTATGTCGAAGACATTCAGTCATTAAGTGGGAATTGACACGAGTATGCATATGAGGTTTTATGTAATGTTAATTGTTGACATATACAGCCACCTGGCTCACAGAAAATGATGGCAAAATGTTATCTAGCCACTTAATTCAGCTAGGATATTATAGTTTGTGTTCATTGAAAAGAAGGCTTTGGGTGGAAAATCTATTAGAATTATGTCTCTGTAGGTAATAAAGGACTAGAACTGACATGAGCAGTCAAAACTGATGTCTGAAATAGGCTGTTACCATTTTAGGAGTAGCTATGTGCCTCATAAACTGGATGGTTTGAGCCCTGAATGCTGATTGGGTGTGACATACCACTGGTATGACAAAACAAGTATTTTTACTGTTCTAATTATGTTGGTAAGCAGTTTATAATAGCAATAAGGCACTTCGGGATTTGTGCTATATGGCCAATATACCACGGCTAAGGGCTGTGCCCAGTCACTCCCTGATGCGTTGTGCATAAGAACAGCCCTCAGCCCGTGTTATATTGGCCAGTTACCACACCCCTTTGTGCGTTATTGCTTAATTATAGAACCAATCATAATCAATCTGATCACTTCAGTCACCAAAAGCATCAACACACACAGACAAGCTTTCTCTATATTGTGTCATCCAGCTCATTGGAGTTTGACTATTAAAATCAGAACTACCATTTTGACGTGCATAAAAAGCCATAGCTACATATGCTTACACTGTAAACTCTAGAACAGTTAAGTGTGTGAAATAGTATTTTGTTCTGTCTCTCCAAGACAGCCATTTCTCACCCCAACTCTCAGTAACACACCAGTGACAGAGTGAACACAGACATTTTTAACTGTATTGGTGGGGGAAATGGATGCTATGAATCTCTCTGGATGGGGAATGGAAAGGTACCCCTTATCAGAGGGTTTTATAGAAGCCTGCTGGGTAATCTAACAACAATCCGTTCTGATTGTCCAACCTGTCTGGCTGTTTATCTCAGCAATAGAGAGGTACTATGGAGAGAGAACAGTGGAAGGAAGGCCCCTGTGGAAGACAAAGTGCTAGGCTACACGCTTCGTAAGCTTCATCCACCGCAAACAACAGCCGTATTCCTATAATTTATGCCTGAGCACTACTTATCAGTGTGCACATCTTATCTTATCGACCCATAAATTACATGTAATTTCATATTGATAAATGCTTAATAGTGGCAATCATTTATACGCAGACATACAACAGATGCTACATGTACACACTCACATACACCGTTATGTTTGTGGTTCACATGGCAACAGTTAGCCAGCAGCATACCACCCTGCATCCCACTGCTGGCTTGCTTCTGAAGCTAAGCAGGGTTGGTCCCTCGATGGGAGACCAGGTGGTGTTGGATGGCCAGTAGGAGGCTCCCAGTAGGAGGTATCCTCTGGTCTAAAATACACTGCTCCAAAAAAATAAAGGGAACACTAAAATAACACATCCTAGATCTGAATGAATGAAATATTCTTATTAAATACTTTTTTCTTTACATAGTTGAATCTGCTGACAACAAAATCACACAAAAATTATCAATGGAAATCAAATTTATCAACCCATGGAGGTCTGGATTTGGAGTCACACTCAAAATTGAAGTGGAAAACCACACTACAGGCTGATCCAACTTTGATGTAATGTCCTTAAAACAAAAATGAGGCTCAGTAGTGTGTGTGGCCTCCAGGTGCCTGTATGACCTCCTTACAACGCCTGGGCATGCTCCTGATGAGGTGGCGGATGGTCTCCTGAGGGATCTCCTCCCAGACCTGGACTAAAGCATCCGCCAACTCCTGGACAGTCTGTGGTGCAATGTGGCGTTGGTGGATGGAGCGAGACATGATGTCCCAGATGTGCTCAATTGGATTCAGGTCTGGGGAACGGGCGGGCCAGTCCATAGCATCAATGCCTTCCTCTTGCAGGAACTGCTGACACACGAGGTCTAGCATTGTCTTGCATTAGGAGGACCCAGGGCCAACCGCACCAGCATATGGTCTCATATGGTCTGAGGATCTCATCTCGGTACCTAATGGCAGTCAGGCTACCTTTGGCGAGCACATGGAGGGCTGTGCGGCCCCCCAAAGAAATGCCACCCCACACCATGACTGACCCACCGCCAAACCGGTCATGCTGGAGGATGTTGCAGGCAGCAGAACGTTCTTCACGGCGTCTCCAGACTCTGTCACGTCTGTCACGTGCTCAGTGTGAACCTGCTTTCATCTGTGAAGAGCACAGGGCGCCAGTGGCGAATTTGCCAATCTTGGTGTTCTCTGGCAAATGCCAAACGTCCTGCACAGTGTTGGACTGTAAGCACAACCCCCACCTGTGGACGTCGGGCCCTCATACCACCCTCATGGAGTCTGTTTCTGACCGTTTGAGCAGACACATGCACATTTGTGGCCTGCTGGAGGTCATTTTGCAGGGCAGTGCTCCTCCTTGCACAAAGGCTGAGGTAGCGGTCCTGCTGCTGGGTTGTTTCCCTCCTATGGCCTCCTCCACGTCTCCTTATGTACTGGCCTGTCTCCTGGTAGCGCCTCCATGCTCTGGACACTACGCTGACAGACACAGCAAACCTTCTTGCCACAGCTCGCATTGATGTTCCATCCTGGATGAGCTGCACTACCTGAGCCACTTGTGTGTGTTGTAGACTCCGTCTCATGCTACCACTAGAGTGAAAGCACCGCCAGCATTCAAAAGTGACCAAAACATCAGCCAGGAAGCATAGGAACTGAGAAGTGGTCTGTGGTCCCCACCTGCAGAACCACTCCTTTATTGGGGGTGTCTTGCTAATTGCCTATAATTTCCACCTGTTGTCTATACCATTTGCATAACAGCATGTGAAATGTATTGTCAATTAGTGTTGCTTCTTAAGTGAACAGTTTGATTTCACAGAAGTGTGATTGACTTGGAGTTACATTGTGTTGTTTAAGTGTTCCCTTTATTTTTTTGAGCAGTGTATATCCCAGGGCAGTGTTTGGGGACATTGCCCTGTTTAGGGTGCTGTCTTTTGGATGGGACGTTAAACGGGTGTCCTGACTTTGTGGTCACTAAAGATCCCATGGTACTTATTGTAAGAGTAGGGGTGTTAACCCTGGTGTCCTGGCTAAATTCCCAATCTGGCCCTCATATCCTCATTGTCACCTTATCTTTCCCAGTTTACAATTGGCTCATTCCTCTCCCCTGTAACTATTCCCCAGGTTGTTGCTGTAAATGAAAATGTGTTCTCAGTCAATTTACCTGGGAAAATAAGGGTAAAAATACAATCCTAGAAGTGTTCATTCACACCTTGAGATAGAAAAATGTATTTTCTCTTTCCTTGTCATTGGAAAATAATTCCACTGCTCTGATAAACACAATGTAGGAGAGAATGAAAGGCCTAGCTATCTGTTTCCTTATATCTCCTTTCTGTGAAATATATATATTTTTTGTGCCTGTAACCACTTGCGACTGGTGACAACAAACTTACTGGGGAAACACTGGTTTAATCAATATTGTTTCCTCTTCATTTCAGTAAAACTATGTTGAACCAAAGCGGGAATATACATTGAATTGACGCCTGTGTCCTGTGGGAAGTATACAATTGGTTATTTCATAAGAATGGTGTTTTGCTAGTTTATTCATCAGAGAGCGAACAAAGCATAAGAGTGTCTTCAGGACTGACCAAATTGGTAGGACTGGATGCCAATCTAAAAATAAAGGTGATAAGTTATCAACTGAACTTTATTACAGACAAATGGCCCCTCAAACGAAAAATATCTTGTCTGAGTTTGTGTTACATCCTTCTACAGTACAAACTACTGTCTGAAGCGATCAAGTGGTCAAAATGATCCATGGGCAGATGAGAGGCACTTCACAGATCTTCCACTCCTAAGAGGTGTGGGGAGAGGAACACAGTGTACTTAACAGTTACAGTGAGTTACCATGGTTGACCAGGAGAGCACACAACAAAGACCCAACAGGCTTCGATAACACCTGTTTGAATACTACACTGCGCTTCATTTCAACCAATAAAGGACAATAAGTCCGGACGACCATCCTGTAGCAGCAACTGGAAAGTCAACTGTGTGAACCTCCCAGAGGACAGGTTTATCGATGCAAATTGCGAAATCATTCTGGCTCTTCACCAAGCCGAATCACTCTACACACAGCTGCTGAGTGTGAGTTGATGACGTAGATAGGAGAGGGGTAGTTATATCACAGGGACATGATTGATCAGTGACCGATTATATACAGGTCAATGCAGCTGGTGGAGGAGAGAGAGGGGGGTCGGCACGCCTTTTGACACCTTTGACCTTTTCGCTGTCAGGAACTCATATAAGAGAATCAGCAGACGGTGGTTTTCAAAGAGGTGACGTCTAAGGACTTGTTCCTAAAGGCTGTGTGTGTCTCTGTCTTTTGTTTCGGCGGGAGTACAAGGTGTCTGTGTGGTGGAATCAGGAGGGGATGATGTGTGGAAGACCTAATGAGCAGCATTGACATTTCCTGACCTCATTAATTCTGCATCTGAGTTGATTTAGAGACAGACAGTGGATGTGGCAGAGAAGAGGAGGGAGTAGCAAGTCACATCAGGGGTTGATGAATAGAAAAGACCAACCGATCCTGAGGGATAGACTGGGAAGGTCGTAAGAGCGGTTAAGAACAGTAAGCAGGAAGAGTTAGCACGCTTGTGTGTTATTTATGTAAAATCGGAAAGTGTTATTCATTTTGTTATTAACCCATCCACCACCACCCTTCTTCAGAGGACAAATGTCTTCTTTTTTTTTTTACAGCTTTTCTGCTGGATGTACAAGGCAAGTCAGTTAAGGCCAATTGTGCACCGCCCTAGGCGACTCCCAATCACAGCCAAATGTTATACAACCTGGATTTGAACCAAGGACTGTAGTGGCACCTCTTGCACTGAGAATCGGTGCCTTAGATCATTGCGCCACTCGGGAGCGCAGAAATATATGTAAAGCAGTCACAAAACAATAATGCATTACCAAACATAAAATATAAAATCCCACCCCTCCACCACTCTCAGCCCATCCCACCTATCACCATAGACCATATGTTTTTCAGTTGTGCTGTGATGTTTTACATACATTTTGAACCTCTCTAATTATATAGTATCCACAGATTGTGAGCTAAAGATGAAAACTTTCCTCTGAGTATTATTCTATTATTTATTGACCGACTATGGCTTTCCAAATTGCCCAACACTGCTATTTGTAAAGTTAATTTTAAGTGAATGTTGTGATTTTTTAACCATTCCTGAATCTGTGACCAGAAACAAGCTACAAACGGGCAATGCCAGAATAAATGATCTAGTGATTCTGCCTCTTCGCAGCAACATCTGCAGAGCTGAGATTGTTGTATGCCCCATTTCAATAGCATTCTGTTGGTGGCAAGAATTGTATATAATCATTTAAATTGGAAAAACTCCAAGTGTTAAATCAAGTGTTGTTTTTTTGTATCAGTTCATATACCATGTGCCATGGAATCGGTATATTGAACATCTCTTCCCATTTATTTTGCAACCTGCATGGAGCAGCTGTCAACATGTTTTTACTCAAAAACTGGTATATTTGTCTATGTGAGAAATATCTTTCAGCCAATTTGTATCTTTAAAATTTGACAGGCAAACAATTTCCCTTTTCCTCCATTTTTGTGGTAATGGTGCAATCAGTTGATTTTAAGTTTGGATTGAGCAGACAATCCCGCATATTCTCGATAGCTGCAGATGTAACATAACTCCTCTGTTTCTATTCATAATATCATTAATAAATGATACATAAATAAATACATTTTAAACATTTTTTTCCATAATGAATGCATTTTTATTAATAACCATAACATTTGTTGTAATATTTGTTCCATCTTTTCTGGAGGATAAAACTAAAATTGCACCCAGCTTTGTATGGCTTGTTTAAGAAAGGGCGATACTTTAAACAAAATGTAATTTTTAATTAGTTGGAAATGAGAATTTGTCATCTGTATAAAGGCAAAAAGGCAATTTTTTAACAAAGGATGAGCCTTTCATAATAATCTACTGGAGAAACATTTTGGGTTTAAGTATAATTTATCAGTAAAGCTTTTAGTTAGAGGTTTAAAACTTTAATTTTTAATAATTTTAGCCCCCAAACTCATTTTCATTATATAAATAGGCCCGCTTAATTTTGTCTGGCTTAGCGTTCCAAATAAAAAAATTTAAAAAAATCTCAAATGATTAAAAAAATGAGTTGTCTGAGTTGTCAGTGCCATTAGTAAATAAGTAAACTGTGATAGGACCAAAGAGTTAATGTGATTTAATGTGATTTACCTCTCCATGGTTGCAGAATATTATCTATTTTTGCAAACTTTCTATTGAAATTGATTGTGGTAAGTTAATTTATATTTTTTGAGATGTGAATACCAAGTATGTCTACTTCACCATCCGCCCATTTTGTTGCTAAACTACAAGGTAGTGTAAACACTGTCTTTTAACAATCCAATACGTAATATGTTACACATGTCATAATCAGGTTTTAGTCCAGAGAGGCTAGAAAAGTGATCAAGATCTACAATGAGACTTTGCAGTGATCCAGATTGCGGACATAAGAAAAAAACTTGAGTCATCGGCATATATTGACAAGTGTGCGAGACGATGGTGACAGGTGTGCGGGATAATCAGCAGCCTGATGACCTAGAGGCTGGAGAGGGAGTATACGTGACACCCATTGTTTAAGAGATTCACCAAAATTAAAGTTATCCAGGCATTTATATATAAATTCTAGTCAACTTTATCAAACACCTTTTCACAATCTGATATGAAGACCAGGCCTGGTATCTTTGATGTTTCATGCTGTTCAATTGTTTCAAGTAATGGTTGTATATTATCTCCAATATATTGTCCATGTAAAACACCTGTATGATCAGTATGAACAATATCTGGTAAAACCTTTTAACTTCTATGTGCTATGCATTTCGCCAGGATATTCACATCACAACGTTGAACTGTAAGAGGCATCCAGTTTTTTAAATGGACAGGATCTTTATACTTACAACCTGGATCCTGTTTTAGTAGTAATGAAATCAGACCTTCTTGTTGAGTACCTGAAAGTCTACCATTTTATAAGAGTAATTAAAACATGCTAATAACAGATCCTATCTATTTCTCTGATTTGATCCGGCCATGCATACAGTTGAAGTCGAAAGTTTACATACACCTACAAATACATTTAAACTCAGTTTTTCCACAAATCCTGACATTTAGTCATTGTAAACATTCCCTGTCTAAGGTCAGTTAGGATCACCACTTTATTTTAAGAATGTGAAATGTCAGAATAACAGCAGAGAGAATGATTTATTTCAGCTTTTATTTCTTTCATCACATTCCCAGTGGGTCAAAAGATTACATACACTCAATTAGAATTTGGTAGCATTGCCTTTAAATTGTTTAACTTGGGTCAAGCGTGTCGTGTAGCCTTCCACAAGCTTCCCACAAAGAATGTTGGCCCATTCCTCCTGACAGAGCTGGTGTAACTGAGTCAACTTTGTTGGGGCCCTTGCTTGCACACAATTTCAGTTCTGCCACAAATCTTCTATGGGATTGAGGCCAGGGCTTTGTGATGGCCACTCCAGTACCTTGACTTTGTTGTCCTTAAGCCATTTTGCCACAACTCTGGAAGTATTCTTGGGGTCAATGTCCATTTGAAAGACCCATTTGCGACAAAGCTTTAACTTCCTGACTGATGTCTTGAGATGTTGCTTCAATATATCCAAATATTTTTCCTCCCTCATGATGCCATCTATTCTGTGAAGTGCACCAGTCCCTCCTGCAGTAAAGCACCCCCACAACATAATGCTGCCACCCCCGTGCTTTATGGTTGGGATGGTGTTCTTCGGCTTGCAAGCATCCCCCTTTTTCCTCCAAACATAACAATTGTCATTATGGCCAAACAGTTCTATTTTTGTTTCATCAGACCAGAGGACATTTCTCCAAAAAGTATGATCTTTGTCCCCATGTGAAGTTGCAAACCGTAGTCTGTCTTTTTTATGGCAGTTTTGGAGCAGTGGATTCTTCCTTGCTGAGCGGCCTTTCAGGTTATGTTGATATAGGACTATTTTTACTGTGGATACAGATACTTTGTACCGGTTTCCTCCAGCATCTTTAACAAGGTCCTTTGCTGTGGTTCTGGGATTGATTTACACTTTTCGCACCAAAGTCTCCTTCCTGAGCGGTATGACGGCTGCGTGGTCCCATGGTGTTTATACTTGCATACTGTTGCTTTAACAGATGAACGTGGTACCTTCAGGCATTTGGAAATTGCTCCCATTGATGAACCAGACTTGTGGAGGTCTACAATTTCTTTCCTGATGTCTTGGCTGATTTCTTTTGATTTTCCCATGATGTCAAGCAAAGAGGCACTGAGTTTGAAAGTAGGCCTTGAAATATATCCACAGGTACACCTCCAATTGACTCAAATTATGTCAATTAGCCTATCAGAAGCTTCTAAAGCCATTACATCATTTTCTGGAATTTTCCAAGCTGTTTAAAGGCTCAGTCAGCTTAGTGTATGTAAACTTCTGACCCACTGGAATTGTGATACAGTGAATTATAGGTGAAATAATCTGCCTGTAAACAATTGTTGGAAAAATTACTTGTGTCATGCAGAAAGTAGATGTCCTAACTGACTTGCCAAAACTATAGTTTGTTAACAAGACATTTGTGGAGTGGTTGAAAAACAAGTTTTAATGACTCCAACCTAAGTGTATGTAAACTTGACTTCAACTGTACCTAGATGTATGCTACGGTCACAGACGCAGGCCACCTTATTGCCCCTAGAATTTCTAAGCAGACAGCTGGAGGCAGGGCTTTCTCCTATAGAGCTCCATTTTTATGGAAGGATCTGCCTATCCATGTGAGAGACGCAGACTCTGTCTCAATTTTTAAGTCTTTACTGAAGACTCATCTCTTCAGTAGATCCTATGATTGAGTGTAGTCTGGCCCAGGGGTGCAAAGGTGAACGCAAGGGACTGGAGTGACGAACTGCCCTTGCTGTCTCTGCCTGGTTGGCTCTCCTCTCTCCACTGGGATTCTCTGCCTCTGACCCTATTACGGGGGCTCAGTCACTGGCTTACTAGGGCTCTTCCATGCCGTCCATAGGACATCACTTGAGTGGGTTGAGTCACAGACATGATCTTCCTGTCCAGTTTGGCACCCCCTCAGGCTCGTGCTGTGGAGGATGTCTTCGTGGGCTATACTCAGCCTTGTCTCAGGGCAGTAAGTTGGTGGCCTGTTGATATCCCTCTAGTGGTGTGGGGGCTGTGCTTTGGCAAAGTGGGTGGGGTTATATCCTGCCTGGTTGGCTGTTTTCGACTCTCTCTCTCTACCGCACCCGCTGTCTCGACCTCTGAATGCAGGGGTATGAAAAGCCAACTGACATTTACTCCTGAGGTACTGACTGACCTGTTGCACCCTCTACAACCACTGTGATAATTATGAATGTTTGAACATCTGGAAGAACAATCTGGCCTTAAATGGCCATATACTCTTACACGGAACCCAAACCGGCTGCGCGCGTGTGCTATCGTGCGCTATCGTGCATAAATTTATTTTGTCCCCCTACACCAAATGCAATCACGACACGCAGGTTAAAATAAAATAAAAAAAAACTCTAAACCAATGACATTCTTTTGGGGACAGGTCGAAAAGCATTAAACATGTATGGCAATTTAGCTAGTTAGCTTGCACTTACTAGCTAATTTGTCCTATTTAGCTAGCTTGCTGTTGCTAGCTAATTTGTCCTGGGATATAAACATTGAGTTGTTATTTTACCTGAAATGCACAAGGTCCTCTAAAACGGCTAACCAAATCATTTCTAGTCACTTCTCCTCCTTCCAGGCTTTTTCATTTTTTAACTTATATGGTGATTGGCATCTACACTTTCATAGTGTTACCATGACAACCGGCACAACATTTTGTCTTTCAATCACCCACGTGGGTATAACCAATGAGGAGATTGCACTTGGGTACCTGCTTCTATAAACCAATGAGGAGATGGGAGAGGCAGGACTTGCAGCGCGATCTGCGTCAGAAATAGAAAGGAGTTCTATTTTAGCCCTTGGCAACGCAGATGCTCGTTGGCGCAGGCGAGCAGTGTGGGTGCAATAATTGAATAACATGGATTTCTACATTTATTTTGCATCTGTGGCATTGTGTTGTGCACATTTTTATTTTATTTTTTTTGAATTTTACCCCTTTTTCTCCCCAATTTCGTGGTATCCAATTGTTGTAGTAGCTACTATCTTGTCTCATTGCTACAACTCCCGTACGGGGCGCCTTCAGACGAAGGCTGAATGTCATGCGTCTTCCGATACACAACCCAACCAGCCGTACTGCTTCTTAACACAGCGCGCGTCCAACCCGGAAGCCAGCCGCACCAATGTGTCGGAGGCTACACTGTGCACCTGGCAACCTTGGTTAGCGCGCACTGCACCCGGCCGCCACAGGAGTCGCTGGAGCGCGATGAGACAAGGAGATCCCTACCGACCAATCCCTCCCTAACCCGGACGACGCTAGGCCAATTGTGCGTCGCCCCACGGACCTCCCGGTCGCGGCCGGTTACGACAGAGCCTGGGCACGAACCCAGGGACTCTGATGGCACAGCTGGCGCTGCAGTACAGCGCCCTTAACCACTGCGCCACCTGGGAGGCCCTTTGTGCACATTTTAAAGTGGCCTTTTTATTGTCCCTAGCTCAAGGTGTACCTGTGTAATGATCATGCTGTTTAATCAGCTTCTTGATATACCACACCTGTCAGGTGGGTGGATTATCTTGGCAATGAGAAATGCTCACTAACAGGGATGTAAGGTAGCAGGTAGCCTAGTGCTTAGAGCGTTGGGCCAGTAACCGAAAGGTTGCTGGATTGACAAGGTAAAAAAAAAAATCGGTGGTTCTGCCCCTGAACAAGGCAGGTGTTCCCCGGTAGGCCGTTATTGTAAATAAGAATTTGTTCTTAACTGACTTGCCTAATTAAATAATGGAACATTTCAGTGATCTTCAATTTCAACTCATGAAACATGGGACAAACACATGTTGTGTTCATATAACTTAGTTAAGATCTACACTACTGCTTATTATTTTCATCCCTATTTAAAATGTCAACACAAGAAGGAAGGACTGTTGGGCGACAAAGCGCTTCTCTCTCTAGAATGCACTCTCTGTCTCCCGCTAATTCGTGTGCATTCATTGTGTGAATGTTTGCCCTTTGTTTGTTCATGTTTTTTTATACATATATTTTGCTTGAGCACGCATAAAATTACCAGGACTGATGTGTGCAAATGTAGGGTTATTAAAGTTCCCATTTGGGGATGTCTGATAGTAGCCTAGACAATTTCTGATTGTCCTTACAAAGTTTTTCTTTTGTCATCTCACACAGAAAAATTGTGTTTTACATCCGTTGTGAATGACAGTGAAATCGCAACATTGCTGATCCCATATCTCCAGTGGAAACCTCATAAAATAGGCTAAACTCTTATAGAACCAAAAAGGGTTCTATCGCTTGCTTCATATATGGAACCCCTAAAAGTTATATATAGAACCCAAGAGGTTCTTCTTCACTGAACCAAAATGCTTGCATATAGAACCCTGCACAATGCTATTTATGAATTAATGCTACTATTAATTAAGTATTCATATTTTGAGCAAAGAATATAATTGAATGTATAATTAAATAATGGACAAAAAAATACCAGCATCATTTTTAGAATTTAATGTCATTATATGCAAACATACTGTAGTTAGAAAATATGCTATGGTGACCAGGGAGGCATCTCTGTTTGAAACCAACTGCCATGCGTATCAAATGTGATTTATAGAGGATATATTTATAGAGGATGTTAATTTCCATCAGGATGTTTTCATCTTCAAATATGATTTCGGATCTGGTCGGTATTTCACAGGGATCTCTCTCTCTCTCTCTCTCTCTCTCTCTCTCTCTCTACCTATCTATACATGTGTGGAAATCACCAGAACTCACTCCAGGCATAAGTGAACTGCAGAAAAAAACTTTCTTTAAAACTGCAACATTTTATCTACACCCCATGGTAAAATGTGTAGAATTGCAGGAAATGTACTTTAAAACCTACATGTTTCTCACCTCCATCAAGAGGGGGACCACCAGCAAATGTTGCCTGCTTAGCAAACTAAATCTCGCTTAGGGTACCCAAAAGGCTAGAGCCGGCTCTGCACATCACATCACTCAGAGCTCTTGATCTGACACACAGCAGCTGCCTGGTCTGAATGTCAAATCATGGCTACTATCATGGTTTGTCCATTGGGCCACCAACCTCAGTTCCTCCAAAATTATCAAAACATCATTAGCAATAATTAGATAAATCTATTGAAGTTCTCTTCTCTGTAATTCCGTTTATAGCTCAGCCAACATCTGTTTTAAGCTTATCAGCCCTGTGTTCAGCAGCAAAACTCTCTCTGTGTTACAGCCTTATTTTAAAATGGATTAAATAAAAACAATTCTCATTCATTCTCATTAATCTATACACACTATCCCAAAACGACCATTCTACCATTTTCAAAATAAAAAAAATGAAATACCTCATTTGCACAAGTATTAAGATCCTTTGCTATGAGACGTGAAATTGAACTCAGGTGCATCTTGTTTCCATTGATCTACCTTGAGATGTTTTTACAACTTGATTGGAGTCCACCTGCGACAAATTCAATTGATTGGACATGATTTGGAAAGGCATACCTGTCAATATAAGGTCCCACAGTTGACAGTGCATGTCAGAACAAGAACCAAGCCATGAAGTTGAAGGGATTGTCCAGAGAGCACAGAGACATAATTGTGTCGAGGCACAGATCTGGAGAAGGTTCTTAAATGGAGGAAGTTTGGAACCACAAAGACTCTTCCTAGAGCTGGCCGCAAGGCAAAACTGAGCAATCGGAGGAAAAGGGCCTTGGTCAGGGAGGTGACCAATAACCCGATGGTCACTCTGACAGAGCTCCAGAGTTCCTCTGTGGAAATGGGAAAACCTTCCAGAAGGGATATATACAGTTTTCAGTGTTCACAAAGTCCAGTGTAGCTCATTTAGAACTGTCATGGTGTGGGCTTGAGGGAGAACATACACGGCTGTGACGATGACCGAAGAGAATTCTCTCGGGAGGTAATGCGGTCGGAGAACAAAATTACTTTATTTCCTGTACGTTACCACAATCACACCATGGATAGTTAGTCATGAAACATATACCTCCTCCTTTCTTTTCCCCGGAGAGTTCTTTCTTTCTGTCCTCGCGATATTTGATGACGATTCCGTGAAACAGAGTATGTTACAATCCCTGATGTCTTTCTGGCAGGAGATCCTCACCCTGAGCTCATCTACTTTATTGTCCAGGGACTGAGCATTAGCAAGTAATATACTTGGAAGTGGTAGATGGTATGCATGCTTCCTGAGTCGGACTAAAATCCCACTCCTTATTCCTTTTCTCTGTTGGCGGCGTCTTGGAGCAGCCCCTGGGATGAGTGGAAATACCTCGGCGGGTACGAACAAAGGATCCGATTCAGGAAAGTTGTATTTCTGATTGAAATGCTGGTGAGTGACTGCCAATCTAACCCTTGTGTAGTTGTAACATTCTGTATACTCCCCTTGTCCTATGGATAATGACCCGCCTTCACTAAACCCCTAAAATAAAGCAGCTTAATTTAATTTTAAGTCCCAAATCTATGTTTCATGAAGAAACAACCTGTCATAATTGTTTTCTTTACTAAAATAGAGGTTTATTATTATTATTGCTAAAGACAAGAAATAGCACTTTTTAGCAAGAGGCAGCACTTGTATAGCCTAAGAAAGTAGCAGAAATGTGCAGAAAGTAGTTTTGAATGCATTTTATTGAAGGGAAACAATAAGTCTTCAACTTTTTTTGCCACCATAGTGATATATTATTATATACTGTACAATGAGGAATTCAACTACAAAATACCAGTCTTCTCCCATTTTTGTAACTATTGCCTCCACCCACAAGGTGTTTAAACAACAACAATAAGTAAGAATAAAACAAGATAATAGATACAAAACAAAAGCGTGAAGAACATAAATCATTCAACTCTAATTAGCACATGTAGGACAGTATGTAAGTGTGTGTACATGGACTTTACAGATGTATTTGTCACATGTGCAGCACATAGTATTTGTTTTACAGTCCTACTTTGGGGGCAGAATTGGCATCTCCTCTTGCCTGCCCCAGCTGCAGCCTCAGGTGGATCAGGACAAGATTCAGCCCCCTGAACAGCTTTCACAAGCGCTGCAGAGGCTGATGTGCAGGGAAGGCGCTCCTTTCTTTGAATGTGTGGGGTTACAAGTGCCTTTCCCAGCTGCTCCAGAAACATCCTCCTCTTGTTCCGCTTATCAGGCATCCAGGAAGGGTTGATCTTGTTACATATCACAAAGACATTGTATGAGGACACATCAATGATGTTATGGAAGATGACCAGGGGACGTTTCACTTTTTCTAATGTTGGGGTCACTTTAGGAAAAGTCATAACATTTGAAGTTGAAAAAATATCATTTAGGGTGTTTTCTCTGCTGTTAAACATAGTGGCAGGTCATTTTTGACCCTTAAGACAACACAAGGGCTAATATCCCCAAGTTATTTTCGGCTGTAGGTAATAATGCAAAAAAATTGAATCATTCAAGAAATAACACAACAACAACAAAATACTGCAAAGTTGGTTAGGAGCTAGGAACAGGGCGACCATGTTTTTTGGCGCCATCTTGTACCTTAAAGCCCAATTAATAAATCTGCCATAATTGTATGCATATCAATAAGCCAGCTTTTTCAGAGAGGCTGAGCATTCCCTCATTGTCCCCCATAGACTCTCTGTTTTCTCAACTCAATTACCAACACACAGATTGCTCTTTTCAATACTGTATCTCTCCAATCCCTTTCAAAGCTGTAGCACTCACCCAGATTCTCTCTCCTCATCTCCATGCCTCCCTCCTCTCTCCAGCAGGTCCATATGAGAGTTGGCTGTGTGTATGGTAGCTGAAGCAGGGAAGGTTCAGTCGGAGCGATAATAAACGGAGGCTCTTCGTGGAGCTTACTGTAATCCTCACTGGGCACGACGGCCAGCTGCGCAGGCGGGCTTGTATGTAGCATGCACCATGTAACCTGAGTAGTAGATTCAAACAGGCAGCCACTGGAGTAGAGCTCTCTCAGCCCCAAATCACGCAGTCGCTTATTTTGGCAGTGTAGGTTGTGCTCCTATTGGTGTAACTGTGCCTTCAAGCCCAGGGCTTGTGCATTAGTAACAGGACTTAATATCGACCGTTTGATTGGCATTTATGTTTTTCTTCCCTGTCCACTCTTTTCATCATTTTCAGATCTAAGTTAATACAATGTTCCACAATGCTATCAGTCAAGACTCATTTGAAGTATCTGGCGCTTTCACAGATGTTCTTGTCATCTGAGGTGAGTCAGTGCTTCTGTACCGATTGGCTGCAAAGGCAACACTGTGATCATGCTAATGCTTAGCCCGGAGGTAGCATAATCAAGGCTGGCCAACTTAATCCCTTCTGAGAGGTGGTTGGAGAGTAGATTTGCAACTTGGCACCATTTGTCCCCAATACTGAGTGCTGAGATATTAACGTATACAAGTCCATGACTGCCAGGGAAAGAAGGAAAAGGCACTGTGAATTATAAATAACCCACATCCTGTTAATTTAATCACAAACAGCACAATCCTCTCTAATCTCAGTCCTCTTTAAATTTGGGCCAGGTCTCCAACCTTATTATACCAGCGTTCCCTGATGTGTTCTAGAAATCTCCTCTCCTCCTTTTTTTCTCCATAATCTCCACTCTTCCACCGTATGTTATGTTATGTTATGCCTCATGTCTCATTTCCTCCTGTCCTTCCTCTCCCTCTCCTCTCATCTTCTTTCCTCTCCTCTCCCTCTCCTCTCCTCTCCTCTTCTTTCCTCTCCTCTCCCTCTCCTCTTTCTTCCCCTCTCCTTCCTCTCCTCTTATCTTCTCTCCTCTTATTGTATCTCCTCTCCTTTCCTTCTTGTTTTCCCTTTTCGTTTATAGCCCACTGTAATTTGTTTATGTTGTGATTTATGAATTCCTTGATTATACGTTCTGCTGATCTCTCTTGATCCATGCCTACATGACAACAGGATTACAAAGAGAATCAGCATTAATTAGCTCTAATCAAGGCATTAATAAGGATTTTAAATGTAAT
This sequence comes from Oncorhynchus clarkii lewisi, assembly GCF_045791955.1. Lineage (NCBI taxonomy): Eukaryota > Metazoa > Chordata > Actinopteri > Salmoniformes > Salmonidae > Oncorhynchus > Oncorhynchus clarkii. Next base: position 6,228,563 of record NC_092169.1, read on the forward strand.
TTTGTCTACAAGGGAAGCAAAAGCACACAGAGTACACTTACATATCCTGCTGTATAAAACAACCATGGGCCAATATGCAGCCCGTTATTTAAAGCAGCAATCAGCAGAAGAAACAATAAGAAAGCATTCTACTCGCCCCTATTTCACTAAAAAGCTGATGGATGGTGCTGGAGAAATGTAACCACTCTCAAATTCATAAACAGAGTGCAAGGACTGGCTGTCCACGATATGACAATTATAGTTTTAACCATTCATGTGTTTGGGTTACCTTTAGACGAGTCCTGTGAAACTTGTGTGGGTCGTAGATCAAAAATAAGTGAGAGTCTCCCCTTTCTATAGGGTGGCCACATTAGTTTTGTTGGCCAAACCGTTCGGATGCTCTCAACGTTTTTCACAAGAACACCAATTTTCTGTTAATGTTCTCCACAGAGAGCCAAAGGGAACAGGCACTTTCTGGGCCATGTGAGCTGAATATGGGACCTTCAGTGATGAACCCTCTAGCATGGTCAGAGTGGTACAGGCAGCCATCTGCCCACTCATCCACCAGCAGCAGGAGACAGGAAGAGATACTCTGTGGAACAAACAGCTAGCCAAAGAGGCACAGCTCACGCACGCAACTCCACACCATAGAGAAACTCGGGTGCAGTGTGATGATGTGGTCCACAGTCCACTCAACACATTTATCCCAAATTCAAGAGCGTTTGTGTTTTTTTTGGGCTTGTCACGCACATACAACACACTGGCAGTGTTGCTGTCACAACCACACAAACACACATAGTTGCTCTTTACTCTCTGCTTGCATAGGGCTCCCGAGTGACGCTGTGGTCTAAGGCACTGCATCTCAGTACCTGGTTCAAATCCAGGCTGTATGACATTTGGCTGTGATTGGGAGTCCCATAGGGCAGTGCACAATTGTGCCAGGTTTGGCTGGAGAAGGCTGTCATTGTAAATATTTTTTTTTCTTAACTGACTTGCCGAGTTAAATAAAGTAGGTGGGACTGTAACCTGTAAGCTCTGTGAAGTGACATTTCTGGGCCATCCAATCCCCTGGCACAGCCCCCTTCATTTTCCTTGTCACAGCAGCAGTCAATGTGTATTTGAAGTTACATGGCAGCCTTTGAGTTTATTGATTCGGGAGCCCTTTAGTCGTTCTACCTCGCCACTCCCAAGGTTTACGGTCACGTGTAGCTCTAGCCAGGTCTCTATCCGTGCACAACAGCCTTTACGTCCGTCTACAGATCTGAGCTGTTGTTATGTCAGGAGGATACAGTCAGGAGGATACAGAGAGCTCAAGAGGTATGCTTGGATATGCAGAAGAAAATACATCATTTTGACATAGAATTAAGCATAGTGATTATGGCTCCAGATTGCAGGATAAAGCTGTTCAGTTAAGTTAAGTTATCTTTGTTGTCGGTTAAGTTATCTTTATTGTCCCAATTGGGAAATTTGTGAGGCAGTCAGAGTTAAACCATTTTTAAAAAACAGTGACAACCATACAGATCAATAAAACGGAGCAGTCATTGTGCAAAAGGGCAGCAATAAATAAACATGATTTAATTTCATGTGCAGATTTAGAATGTGTATGGCCTGTGGGATAAAATAGTTATTCTATCAGTTGCTATTGAGTTTGGGAAGTCTAAAAAGACTACATGAGGGCAGAATCGCAAAATCATCAAAGAAGGGGTTATCAGGACAGTCTAGGATACTGTTAGCTCTCCTCACCACTTGCTTACTGAATGTCACAGAGCTGTGCCTGTTGCACCACGATGACAATGCTGGCCAGTAGCAGTAATCTTAGGGCTGCCTAGAATGGAATGATAACTATGGTTGGGCTACAAGACAAGGGAAACAAGATGATACCGGTTGATTGTTTTAACTCAAACAAAGGACTAGCTGATGAGCTAAATGGTTTTTTTTTATCACAGAATTGACTAATAGAATTTTAGTAGATAAATGACTGACATGCATATGAGGACAATTGCTACTCCCAAGATGGAATTTAGGGTCCAGAGTGTCACCAGCCTATTCATACAGACCAAAGTTAAAAAGAGCCCAGGACGAGACAACATTGGTGGACAGATACTTAAGTCATGTGCAAAACAACTCAGTTGCATTTTTCATCACATGATCATGCTGTCACTCGAGCTGCAGAAGGTGCCAAAACTCTGGAAGCACGCTACTGTTTTTCTGTGACAAAAAGCTAATCCCCCAAGGTGCTGAATAATTTTAGGCCAGCGGCACTGACATCCTTGGTGATGAAATCACTTGAGAAACGAATCAAGAAGGATGTACAGTGTCAGGTTGAGAATTCCCTGGACACCCTGCAGTTTGCTTACAGGGCCAAGCGAGGGGTGGAGGACGCAACTCTAACCCGACTCAACTTCCTCTACAAGTACCTGGAGGGACCAAAAATCCAAGCAACGCTTCCATTCATCGACTAATCGGCGCCCTTCAATACCATCCAGCCTCACATACTAGCAGAAAAGATGTAGATACTATACACTGATGACTGTCGTAGCAGATATGAAAACAGACACATCATCAAGTTTGCTGATGACTCTGTCATTGTCAGTCTACTGCTGGATGGAGAGTCTGAGCATTGGGCCTGTAGTAGATGTCAGAGCAGCTTACCCGATCACTGTACCTGTACACAGCCAATCTGTAAATAGCACACCCAACTACCTCACCCAATATTGTTATTTATCCTCTTGCTATTTTGCACCCCAGTATCTCTACTTGCACATCATCATCTGCACATCTATCACTCCAGTGTTAATGCTAAATTGTAATTATTTTGCATCTATGGCCTATTTATTGCCTTACCTCCCAACTCTTCTACATTTGCACACACTGTATATAGATTTGTCTGCTTATGTGTAACTCTGTGTTGTTGTTTTTGTCGCACTGCTTTGCTTTATCTTGGCCAGGTCGCACATGTAATTGAGAGCTTGCTCTCAACTGGCCAACCTGGTTAAATAAAGGTGAAATAAAAATTTAATAAAATATATATTTTTTAAATTCAGCAATGCCAATATTGTTTTCAATTCGACTTTTGATTTCAAAAGTAGCTCAAACATAGAACATTTAAGAATGAACTATAGCCATTGAATTCTAACGTGCTGATATAATGCGCATTATAGGGAAATAATGCACACTCTTGAATGCCCTTCAAGCCAATCAGAAACGAGTATTCAACAATGCCATATAACAATGTATAGTTCTAGAAAGGTCTGGAAGTAAACCTTCTGTAAGAAAATATATTTGTAACGGTGGTCGTCGGTGGAAGAAGGTGAGGACCAAAGCGCAGCGTGGTAAGTGTTCATAATTTTAATTAAAGGAAGCACTGAACACTGAATCAATACAAAAATAACAAAATGAACAAACGAAACAGTCCTGTCTGGTGACATACACACATAACACAAAGACAGGAAATAAACACCCACAAAACCCAGGTGGAAAAAGGCTACCTAAGTATGATTCTCAATCAGAGACAACTAATGACACCTGCCTCTGATTGAGAACCATACTAGGCCGAACACAAAAACCAACATAGAAAAACAAACATTGACTGCCCACCCCAACTCACGCCCTGACCATATAAACAAAGACAAAACAAAGGAACTAAAGGTCAGAATCGCTGAGTAGTCACTTTTGAGGAAACAAGCTGAATTATACAGTACAATATTATGAAATTATAAAACATCATATAATTTTTTTCTTCTATTTGAACAAAAGTGCGGGAATAGGGCTACTGAAATGCTGTCTAAATTTTATTTATCTTATTTATCCGTTATTTTACCAGGTAAGTTGACTGAGAACACGTTCTCATTTGCAGCAACGACCTGTGGAATAGTTACATGGGAGAGGAGGGGGATGAATGAGCCAATTGTAAACTGGGGATTATTAGGTGACCGTGATGGTTTGAGGGCCAGATTGGAAATTTAACCAGGACACCGGGGTTAACACCCCTACTCTTGCAATAAGTGCCATGGGATTTTTAATGACCTCAGAGAGTCAGGACACCCGTTTAACGTCCCATCCGAAAGACGGCACCCTACACAGGGCAGTGTCCCTAATCACTACATATAGTAACAATCAAATTAGAAACAACTTGCTATAAGATTACACCTTTCTTATTAATGTAAAATATATATGATAATATTTAGTGGCATTACAAATTTGGTCCCATTTCATGTAACTGACGACAGAGCATTTTCTACCAAGCAGCCCTCTGTGAGCTAGAGAAAGTTGTCATGTTTAAATTCTACAAAATCATTAACTCTTTTTTAATGTTGAGAGCTCTAAATCCGTCTGAGAATATTAAAGCGAGAATCCATGATTGCTGGATTCGCTAGACTGTCCCCTGTAATGTGCAGTCTCCCAGGCTAGGTTCCATCACTCAGAGGCAGATGGAATCGATTCTTTGTCTGGATAGGCCAGAAAATGTGACATGTCACTCCCAATGCAAATGTGGGGTGTGAAATCTGACACCTCAAGTCAGCTCCACTGACAGAGTGGTAGCAGAAAGCAGACAGATGGGGATTTCTGGCACTATGAGGCACTGGACCCTGCGACTTTCACAGAGCCCTTTGTATACCAAATTGCCAGTCGGAACTGGTCCAGAATCACTCAAAGTCCTCCTAAAATGGGACTTAACATCCAAATTACAGGTAGTACATGGGATCATAACACACATCATCAATACAGGTAAATACTGTATCATCATATTATCAAAAGGTGCCAGATTACATTTAAACCAAGTATTTTTCTGCCTATCTAAGCATGCCTCTTGAGCTGTCTGTATCCACAAATCTGGGTGAAAGATTGAAAGGAACGCTTATCTAAAGTCTAGCAACCTTGCCAGCAGACACGCCAGCTATGATAGTTAGACAAGCTACTCTAACTTGATTGATTATTAGGTTGGGATATTGGGAACCTATCTAGCTGGCTCACTAAAACCAACTTTATACAATTGCTAGGTGGTTAGTAGTACAGTAAAACACCAAAACAGTACTATTTTATGTATTCATCAAGAAGGTATCAATAAGCTACATAGCTTGATCAAATTAACTTAGGAACATACCTTCTGCGAGTCCTGTGATGGGCACCTAAAATCGAATCAAACGCTGTGTGTGTCACTCTCTACACTCTCTCTCCTCCTCCACTGACGATACTGCACACACCATCTTGTGTCCTGCCTAGCATATTTTTACTCTGTGCACCTTGGTAGGAACCACTTACAAGGGAGAATAGTGGGGGGACTCCAGGCAAAATTCTTAAGGTGGAACTCAAGGCTAAGTGACTGACCCTAACTTATAAGCACCTCAGTGGAAAATCTCCTAGAGTTTGCCATAGGAGAAATGGTGTTAGGACCCCTGGAAAAAAAAAAGATCTCCAGCACATTGAAATAGAGTAAAAGGTGCAGCAGGAGGGAGCGAAAGACCGACAGACAAGGTTAATCACAAACGGCTCTATTCCCTTTGGTGCATCCAGGATAAACCTCCCCGAGCACCTTGATGTTACAGGCGAAGAGAGATAGAAAACGATAGGTGTGTTCTGTTTCCGCTGTAAACATCTGCCTTTTATTCCCTCACCTTCTAGAATCGTCCATCTCCATTTTTTCCCCTCTCTGTTTGTCCCAGTATTAGAGTTGCGTCATCATTGGCTTAGCGTCTGTCTGATGAATAATTGACACAGAGAGGGGTGTGTATGCGTGTCTCTGTGTTCTCTATTCTTCTGTGTATTTTGTCTCTATGTCTGTGCATGCCTACCTGTGTACAGATTTGTATGTGGTATATCACACTCGGACAACAGAGAGCGAGAGAACATCCTCCTTTGATTGACTGATCAATGTCATCCTGTGATCCTCCATGAGAAAACAGAAATGTCAGAACATGACCCTGTTACAGACATCTAAAGACAATCCCCAATACCAGAGGTCATCTCCACACATCGTGTTCGGTAGCGCTGCGTGGGTAAAATCATTGGTGAAGCTAAGCCATAAAAAAATGTGTTGTGAATATAGAGCTGTTTTCGTTATAACCTATGCGTTGTGATTTTAGAGCTGTTTTCGTTATAACCTATGTGTTGTGATTATAGCACTGTTTGCTTTATAACCTATGTGTTGTGATAATTGTGTTATTTGCTCTATAATCTACAGTACCAGTAAAAAGTTTGGACACAACTACTCATTCAAGGGTTTTTCTTTATTTGAACTATTTTCTACACTGTAGAATAATAGTGAATACATCAAAACTATGAAAGAAGACATATGTAATCATGTAGTAACCTAAAAGGTGTAAAACAAATCAAAATATATTTTATATTTGAGATTCTTCAAATAGCCACCCTTTGCCTCGATGACAGCTTTGCACACTCTTGGCATTCTCTCAACCAGCTTCATGAGGCTTCATGCACCTGGAGTGCATTTCAATTAACAGGTGTGCCTTGTTAAAAGTTAAGTTGTGGAATTTCTTTCCTTCTTAATACGTTTGAGCTAATCAGTTGTGTTGTGACAAGGTAGGGGTGGTATACAGAAGATAGCCCGATTTGGTAAAATATCAAGTTCATATTATGTCAAGAACAGCTCAAATAAGAAAAGAGAAATGACAGTCCATCATTACTTCAAGACATGAAGTGCAGTCGCAAAAACCATAAAGCGCTATGATGAAATTGGCTCTAATGAGGACCGCCACAGGAAAGGAAGACCCCGAGTTACCTCTACTGCAAAGGATAAGTTCATTAGAGTTTCCAGCCTCAGTAACTGCAGCTCAAATAAATGCTTCACAGAGTTCAAGTAACAGACACATCTCAACATCAACTATTCAGAGGAGACAGCATGAATCAGGCCTTCATGGTCGAATTGTTACAAAGAAACCATGACTAAAGGACACCAATAATAATAAGAGATTTGCTTGGTCCAAGAAACACGAGCAATGGATATTAGACTGGTGGAGTCTAATTTTGGAGTCCAAATTTGAGATTTTTGGTTCCAACCGGTGTGTCTTTGTGAGACACAGAGTAGCTGAATGGATGATCTCTGCATGTGTGGTTCCCACGTGAAGCATGGAGGAGGAGTTATGATGGTGTGGGGGTGCTTTGCTGGTAATACTGTCTGTGATTGATTTAGAATTCAAGGAACACTTAACCAGCATGGCTACCACAGCACTCCGCAGCGATGCGGCATCCAATCTGGTTTGCACTAAGTGGGACTATCATTTGCTTTTCAACAGGGCAATAACCCAACACACATCCAGGCTGTTTAAAGGCTATTTGACCAAGAAGGAGAGCGATGGAGTGCTGCATCAGATGACCTGGCCTCTACAATCATCCAACCTCAACCCAATTGAGATGCTTTAGGATGAGTTGGACCCAAGAGTGAAGGAAAAGCAGCCAACAAGTGCTCAGCATAAGTGGGAACTCCTTCAAGACCGTTGGAAAAGCATTCCAGGTGAAGCTGGTTGAGATAATGCCAAGAGTGTGCAAAGCTGTCATCAATGCAAAGGGTGGTTCCTTTGAATAATATGTATTTTGATTTGTTTAACACTTTTTTGGTTACTACATGATACCAAATGTGTTATTTCATAGTTTTGATGTCTTCACTATTATTCTACAACATAGAAGAATAACCCTTGAATGAGTAGGTGTGTCCAAACTTTTGACTGGTATTGTATGTGTTGTGATAATTGTGTTATTTTCTATATAACATGTGTTGTGATAATTGTTTTATTTTTTCTCTATAACCTATGCGTTGTGATGAGTGTTGTTTCAAAATCAAATCAAATCCAATTTTATTTGTCACATGCGCCAAATTAAACAGGTGTTGACCTTACAGTGAAATGCTTACTTACAAGCCCTTAACAAACAATGCAGTTTAAAGAAAAATAAGTGTTCCGAAAGTACTTACTAGGGCCTCCCGGGTGGCGCAGTGGTCTAAGGAACTGCATCGTAGTGCTAGCTGTGCCACCAGAGATTCTGAGTCTGGGTCTGTTGCAGCCTGCCGCGACCGGGAGGCCCACGGGGCGGTGCACAATTGGCCCAGCATTGTCCGGGTTAGGGAGGGTTTGTCCGGCAGGGATATCCTTGAATCATCGCGCACTAGCGACTCTTGTGGTGTGCCGGGCACAGTGCACGCTGACCAGGTGTACTGTGTTTCCTCCGACACATTGGTGCGGCTGGCTTCTGGGTTGGATTGGTATTGTGTCAAGAAGCAGTGCGGCTTGGTTGGGTTGTGTTTCGGAGGACGCATGGCTCTCAACCTTTGCCTCTCCCGAGTCGGTACAGGAGTTGCAGCAATGAGACAAGACTGTAACTACTACCAATTTGATACCATGAAATTGTGGAGAAAAAAGTGTATTTACTCAAATCAATAAAAAATAACAAAATAGAAAAATAACAAATAATTAAAGAGCAACAGTAAAATAACACTAGTGAGGCTATATACAAGGGTACTGGTACAGAGTCAATATGCGGGAGCAGGAGTTAGTCAAGGTAATTGAGTTAATGTGTACATGTAGGTAGAGGTAAAGTGACTGCATAGATAATAAACAGAGAGTAGAAGCAGTGGGGGAGGGTGGGACAATGCAAATAGTCCTGGTAGCCATTTGATTAGCTGTTCAGGAGTCTTATGGCTTGGGTGTAGAAGCTGTTAAGGAGCCTTTTGGACTTTGACTTGGCACTCCAGTACCACTTGCTGTGTGGAAGCAGAGAGAATAGTCTATGTCTGACTAAAGTGGCTGGACTCTTTGGCAATTTTAGGGCAACGCCTGGCATAGAGGTCCTAGATGGCAGGAAGCTTGGCCCCAGTGATGTACTGGGCAGTACACACTACTCTCTGTAGTGCCTTGTGGTTGGAGGCCGAGCAGTTGCAATACCAGGCGGTGATGCAACCATGCTCTCGATGGTGCAGCTGTATCACTTTTTGAGTATCTGAAGGGGGGGAGCAAGGAACTTGAAGTCTGAACCTGCTCCACTACAGCCCCATTGGTGAGAATAATCTCCTTTAGCTTGATCACATTGAGATAGAGGTTGTTTTCCTGGCACCACACTGCTAGGTCTCTGATCTCCTCCCTATAGGCTGTCTCATTATTGTTGGTGACCACTGTTGTGTCGTCTGCAAACTTAATGATGGTGTTGGAGTCGTGCTTGGCCATGCAGTCGTGGGTGAACAGGGAGTACAGGAGGGGACTGAGCACGCACCCCTAAGGGCCCCCTGGCAAGGATCAGCGTGGTTGTTGTGTTGTTACTTACCCTTACCACCTGGGGTGCATCCCGTCAGGAAGTCCAGGATCCAGTTGCAGAGGGAGGTGTTTAGTCCCAGGGTCGTTAGTTTAGTGATGAGCTTTGTGGGCACCATGGTGTTGAACGCTGAGCTGTAGTCAATGAATAACATTCTCACACAGGTGTTCCTTTCATCCAAGTGTAGAGTGCAATAGAGATTGCATCATCTGTGGATCTGTTGGGGCGGTATGCAAATTGGAGTGTGTCTAGGGTTTTTGGGATGACGATGTTGATGTGAGCCATGACCAGTATTTCAAAGCTCTTCATGGCTCTTCAGACGTGCGTGCTATGGGTCGGAAGTAATTTAGGCAGGTTACCTTGAGGTTCTTGGGCACAGGGACTATGGTGGTCTGCTTGAAACATGTTGGTAATACAGACTTTGTCAGGGACAGGTTGAAAATGTCAGAGACGACACTTGCCAGTTGGTCAGCGCATGCTCGGAATACTCATCCTGGTATTCTGTCTGGCCCTGCGGCCTTGTGAATGTTGACCTGTTTAAAGGTTTTGTTCACATCGGCTACCGAGAGCGTTATCGCACAGCCATCCAGAACAGCTGGTGCTCTCGTGTATGCTTCAGTGTTGCTTGCCTCAAAGCGAGCATAAAAAGCATTTAGCCCGTCTGGTAGACTCGCGTCACTGGTCAGCTCGCGTCTGGGTTTCCCTTTGTAGTCCGTAATAGTTTTCAAGCCCTGCCACATCCGACAAGCGTCAGTGCCGGTGTAGTAGGATTCAATCTTGTATTGATGCTTTGCCTATTTGATAGTTCGTCGGAGGTCTTAGCGGGATTTCCTCTGGATTAATCTCCTGCTCCTTGAAAGCCGCAGCTCTAGCCTTTAGCTCGATGCCGATGTTGCCTGTAATCCATGGCTTCTGGTAGGGATATGTACGTACGGTCACTGTGGGAACGACGTGTATTGCATGTCACTGTTCTGAGGTAGATTCTCCATAGGGCCCACATAAACATTTCAACACTCCACACTGAGAGGACAAAGGATTGTGTCTGCTGCCTTAAGATTTACAATGAGCGTGACGTTCATTAACCCCGCCCAACAATCCTCTATAACTCTCCCTCTCTGGTGGGAGTAAGAGACGTCTCTGTAGGACTGTGATCCATGATAACCTGACCCGAACAGGCCAGTCATGACACTCTTATCCAGAGCAGCTAGGGTTAACTGCCTTTCTCAAGGGCACATTGACAGAAATGTCACCTAGTTGGTTTGGGGATTCCAACCAGCGACCTTCCAATTACTGGCCCAATACACTTAAGCGCTAGGCTACCTGCTTCCCATTTTGCCATAACGTTCAAGGACAATTGAACAGGTAAAGAGATATGCTTAGATAACCTATGCAGACATAATCTACATATTTATTTTATGTAGAATTAGGCATAATGACTGAAATGTTTGAAAAATGCTAAATTCTCCAACTTCTAGCCCCCCTTCACCCTAGACCTGGGGCATGACACATAGAAAGGTAGCTAGCAGTCACATATCTGATTATTAGCTAGAAATGACAATGCAGAAGCAATTAACTCAATTAAAACCACCGCATGACTTTATCTCTAACAGCATACTATCACGCCCTGACCTTAGAGAGCCTTTTTATGTCTCTATTTGGTTTGGTCAGGGGGTGATTTGGGTGGGCATTCTATGTTCTGATTTCTATGTTTTTTGTGTTTCTATGTTTTGTCCGGGTATGGTTCTCAATCAGGGACAGCTGTCTATCGTTGTCTATGATTGTGAATCATACTTAGGCAGCCTTTTCCCCTTTTGTCATTGTGGGAAGTTGTCTTTGTTAGGGGCACTATAACCTTTGTAAGCGGCACAGTCGTTTTTGTAATTTCTTGTGTTGGCAACATTTTAACAAATAAAAGAAAATGTACGCTCACCACACTGCACCTTGGTCTCATTCCGACGACGGCCGTGACAGGACTGGACATGGGAGGACATCCTGGACGGCAAAGGATCATGGACATGGGAGGAGATCCTGGCCGGAAAGGATCACCTGCCGTGGGAGCAGGTGGAAGCATCGAGGAAGGCGGAGGCAGCAAATAAAGGGGCCCATCGTTACGAGGGAACGGAAGCCTCCAGTGATGATCCACGGCAAGAAGCCTCCAGTGATGATCCACGGCAAGAAGTAGTGGGTTCAATTCCCGGGACCACCCCTACTTAAAATGTATGCACGTGTGACAGTATGTTGCTTTCGTCTGCTAAATGGCATATATACAGTGCCTTGCGAAAGTATTCGCCCCCCTTGAACTTTGCGACCTTTTGCCACATTTCAGGCTTCAAACATAAATATATAAAACTGTATTTTTTTGTGAAGAATCAACAACAAGTGAGACACAATCATGAAGTGGAACGACATTTATTGGATATTTCAAACTTTTTTAACAAATCAAAAACTGAAAAATTGTGTGTGCAAAATTATTCAGCCCCCTTAAGTTAATACTTTGTAGCACCACCTTTTGCTGCGATTACAGCTGTAAGTCGCTTGGGGTATGTCTCTATCAGTTTTGCACATCGAGAGACTGACATTTTTTCCCATTCCTCCTTGCAAAACAGCTCGAGCTCAGTGAGGTTGGATGGAGAGCATTTGTGAACAGCAGTTTTCAGTTCTTTCCACAGATTCTCGATTGGATTCAGGTCTGGACTTTGACTTGGCCATTCTAACACCTGGATATGTTTATTTTTGAACCATTCCATTGTAGATTTTGCTTTATGTTTTGGATCATTGTCTTGTTGGAAGACAAATCTCCGTCCCAGTCTCAGGTCTTTTGCAGACTCCATCAGGTTTTCTTCCAGAATGGTCCTGTATTTGGCTCCATCCATCTTCCCATCAATTTTAACCATCTTCCCTGTCCCTGCTGAAGAAAAGCAGGCCCAAACCATGATGCTGCCACCACCATGTTTGACAGTGGGGATGGTGTGTTCAGCTGTGTTGCTTTTACGCCAAACATAACGTTTTGCATTGTTGCCAAAAAGTTCAATTTTGGTTTCATCTGACCAGAGCACCTTCTTCCACATGTTTGGTGTGTCTCCCAGGTGGCTTGTGGCAAACTTTAAACGACACTTTTTATGGATATCTTTAAGAAATGGCTTTCTTCTTGCCACTCTTCCATAAAGGCCAGATTTGTGCAATATACGACTGATTGTTGTCCTATGGACAGAGTCTCCCACCTCAGCTGTAGATCTCTGCAGTTCATCCAGAGTGATCATGGGCCTCTTGGCTGCATCTCTGATCAGTCTTCTCCTTGTATGAGCTGAAAGTTTAGAGGGACGGCCAGGTCTTGGTAGATTTGCAGTGGTCTGATACTCCTTCCATTTCAATATTATCGCTTGCACAGTGCTCCTTGGGATGTTTAAAGCTTGGGAAATCTTTTTGTATCCAAATCCGGCTTTAAACTTCTTCACAACAGTATCTCGGACCTGCCTGGTGTGTTCCTTGTTCTTCATGATGCTCTCTGCGCTTTTGACGGACCTCTGAGACTATCACAGTGCAGGTGCATTTATACGGAGACTTGATTACACACAGGTGGATTGTATTTATCATCATTAGTCATTTAGGTCAACATTGGATCATTCAGAGATCCTCACTGAACTTCTGGAGAGAGTTTGCTGCACTGAAAGTAAAGGGGCTGAATAATTTTGCACGCCCAATTTTTCAGTTTTTGATTTGTTAAAAAGTTTGAAATATCCAATAAATGTCGTTCCACTTCATGATTGTGTCCCACTTGTTGTTGATTCTTCACAAAAAAATACAGTTTTATATCTTTATGTTTGAAGCCTGAAATGTGGCAAAAGGTCGCAAAGTTCAAGGGGGCCAAATACTTTCGCAAGGCACTGTATATTATTATACATTAGGCTCAGGACCTGGTCTGTCTCTGAACGTTCTCCTGGATTTGCTGTGGCATAGGTTTGGTTGGCCAAGGGGCTTGTAGCTGAGTAGAAAGTGCAGCCCTGAGTGTTTGTGTTTTTTGTGGTGAAGTACTTTGTATTCATCCCTTATTCTTTAAAACTGTCATGAAGAAAGGGAACTGGGCCTCACATCTAAGCCCTATTGTGGTTTGTTCACTTGCCATGTGCTGGAAGGCTTCCGTCTTTAGTTTGATGTTCTGGTATGCAAACTAGTTGTGCAGCTGGCTGACCCCGCAAGACTCTCACAACATTCTACATTATTTCTCCATACACAAGACAGGTAACGGGAAATAGAAATTAGCACCATGATTATATGGCCCTTTCCTCTCTCCCAAGGCTATGTAAGAAATGGCTTTCAATGTGCGTGTCAAATGCTTCCTCCACCTACATTGATGGCCTTCAGTCTGCGCATTGTGTTGTGAGAACGAAGACATTTGGTTTTAAAAAATTCCCACACCTGGCTCTATAGGCATAGCTTTTCATTACATAAGATAGAGGAAAAACAGACAAAAATAATATATAATCATATCCCACTAAAATCTGATAATGTAAATAAATACATTGTTGGGACTGAAACACTAACCAATCATGCACTGCAATTTTACATTTGTATGGTACTGTCACACCCTGATCTTTTTCACCTGTTCCAGTGATTGTCTCCACCCCCTCCAGGTGTCGCTTATTTTCCCCAGTGTATTTAGCCCTGTGTTTCCTGTCTCTGTGTCTGCAGCTCTGTACCTCATGGACTCTGATCTGGTTTTGACCTTTTTGCCTGTCCACAACCATTCTCTTGCCTAGCCCTTTGGATTATTAAACATTGTAAGACTCCAGCCATCTGCATCCTGTGTCTGCATCTGGGTCTCGCCTTGTGCCTTGATACAATGACTTTGTTTCCGTATGGGGATAGCTCTAGGAAATGCTAACACTAAAGTTTGGAATCAATTCCTGGAATTGCTCTAGTCCTGTAATTGTCCAGTATTTGTCACACATATGCAGCCCAGAATAGAACATAATAACATCACAATTATTAATTCCAAGCTGTTTCAGTAGAGTGTTCTCCCTCAAGCATTTTCATGCCAAGGAGAAATCCATCAGGTATTAATAATTGAGTGGGTGAGTAATGGACAATATTGACAGGAAGTGCAGGCATTGATGGGCAGCTCCTTATAATTAGTCATTTGCTATTGTAAAGATTGTTGTACATGTTATCCTATAAAATACAATGTGTGACTCATGGGGCTTGGGAGGCAGAGGAAACATCTATTAAATGAACATAAAACCCAAAGTAATTCATTTCATCGCTATATTATTGTGTGTGATTGTTGCCATGGAGAATGTCACTTTCCCCCCACTGACTTTCTAATGAACACAATAGGGGACCATAATCCAACCTCTTTCTCCCTTCAATCTTACACACACACACACATACATACACTGTGTGTATTTACTGCTATCCAAAGCAAGTGAAACACAAGTTGAGATTAGTTGATGGTCTACAGACGATCTACTTTACATTCAAATATGTATCAACTGATGAGGATGTTCATCAGGGACTATCTAAATAAAGTGAGACTATGACCGTGATGGTTTGAGGGCCAGATTGGGAATTTAGCCAGGACACTGGGGTTAACACCCCTACTCTTACGATAAGCGCCATGGGATCTTTAATGACCTCAGGACACCCATTTAACGTCCCATCTGAAAGACAGCACCCTACACAGGGCAGTGTCCCCAATCACTGCACTGGGGCATTGGGATAAAAACAATTAGACCAGAGGAAAGAGTGCCTCCTACTGGCCCTCCAACACCACCTCCAGCAGCATCTGGTCACCCATCCAGGATCTGACCAGGACCAACCCTGCTTAGCTTCAGAAGCAAGCCAGCAGTGGGATGCAGGGTGGTATGCAGGGTGCTATGCTGCTAGCTATGTTGTTTCAATGTAGTTTGTCAGCATATTGGGATGTGGAATCTACATGGGAAATACACTGGATTTGAAAGAAAATATTCAACATAAATTGTTGTGGATGTTCAACCACAGGATTATGTCATCATTGTAAACCATTTTCAACATAGACAAACCTTGTTTAAAATATGTTGAATTTGTACCTTTGAAACAATGTCAGATATTCAACATTATATCCACTATCATAAAAATATATATAAATAGGCTGGGCAGCATCTCCTACTGGAGAGTTGATCTATCCAAATATATTAATTTGGTCTCCCATCTAGGGTTTTAACTAAGCCCAGATTTGATATTTGTCACTGACTACTTTCTACCAATGTGCTATCATGACAATTATTTTTGAGAGATCTCTTAATAATGAAATAGATTCACTGTACCTACCGAAATCATTCCAAAGGGTGTGACAGAGCAAATTAAATGTAACCATTCTTTATCACTCATATATCATCAATGATACTATTTACTCCTATATAGTATTTGCAAAGTCATCAAAAGCTACTGTTTTAAGGCCACCCATGGTTCAAGTAAACATAGACAATACAGGGTTCCAAGTTTTGGTTGATTTAAATTGAATCTTTAAGTTAATCATTAATATATTGGATTCACATCTCCAGCTCAACCAATAATCAAAGATAAATAATATAACTAAATCAAATATAACTTTATTTATAAGCGCATTTAAAGTTCAATTAGATTAGATTTAATCCTATTCCTTAATTTAGATTTTTGGTTGAGATGGAGAAAAACTGAATATCGAATTGTGTTTGGTTGTCAACATAACCAAATATAAAAATATGAAGTAGATGTATCTTTTGCTTGGGTAGTTCTTTCTGTGCCACTAATTTAGTCTGGCTTTAATTCTAGTTTGTCTACAAATAAATATTGTATATGTTGGATTAATGTCTCAATCTCAACCAAAAAAGTTAAAGAATAGGACTAAATCAAATCAAACATTAAATGCACTTAATAGCTTAATAGTTTGATTTGATTTAGTACTATTCTTTAACTTTGAATAATGGTTGAGATAGAGATGCGAATCGCACATATCAATTAATAATTTGTAAACAAACTGGAATTAGACTAAGACTACAGTAAATTAGTGGCACAAAAGATACATCTCCTTCAAATGTTGATATTTTATTGTGTTGACAACCAAACACAATTCAATAAGACTTCTCTAATACTTATATACCAGTATTTACTCAACCTTAAAATAAGTAACACATCCATGGCTACTTTTGAGGTTAGCCTTCTGGAACTCTAAATGTCTTCTTATGTGATTAGAGAGCAGGGTTTCCCAAACTCGGTCCTGGGCCTAAAGCCTAAAGCCTAAAGCGTTGTTTGTTAGACCAGGAGGCATCCCAAAAATCTGTCTTATTATGTAAACGTCTGTAGCATCCGAACAGAGGGGAGACTCTCACGAACACGATGGCGTTTGCTCTACGACGCCCACAAGTGTCTGGGGACTTGTCTGAAGTCGATACCGCCAATCTGCCCATTTCTGGCTGTACCGTTTGGGCTACAAATGAATATGACCCCACTGTAGAAAGGGGAGACTCTCACGAACACGTTGGTGTTGCTCTATGACCCCCACACGTGTCACTGGACTCATCTAAAGGTAAACCAGACAAATTAAAGGAAGGATGGAGGTAGTTTTGTGCTAACAAAAATAAGGGGTTAAATATGTGTAAAAAATATATCCGCTACATGACCAACAGTATGTGGACACCTGCTCGTTGAATATCTCCTTCCAAAATCATGGGCATTAATATGGAGCGTGTCCCCCCTTTGCTGCTATAACAGCCTCCACTCTTAATTCTAAATGCTGACTGAATGCAACAAAAAAACAACATTAAACTATAAAAACAATGTTTCTTTGCGGGATTCTTGTCCTGATTTTCAAGAATGGCTGAATTGTTTCGCCTTGCTTTTCTGGTTTGACCATCCAATTATTTCAGATCTACAGGACTGCACATTACACCGTGGCACATACTGTGGCGATAAGTTGGCACATGAGAATTATTCAAATATGACAAATATTAGTCATTTTTTTACTTAACCCCCCCTTCGGAGGTCAAATATCTTTTAGTTTTTCTTACAGCTTTTTTGCTACATTTTACACATACATTTTGCAAACACATTTTGCATGCACATTTTACATACATGGTACTTTTATATAAAACAGTCACATAACAATAATAAATGACCAAACATAAGCTCTTTAATCCCACCCCTCTGCCACTCTCAGCCCATCCCACCTATCACCATAGACAACCCTTGTTTGGTTTCCATGTGCCATATATTTTTCAGTTGTGCAGTGATGTTCTACATCATTTTTTAAACTTTTCTAATCGAAAAATATCCACTATACGACTTCTATTAATAATATCATTTAAAAATATAATACCATTTATTTTTTAATCCATAAATAATGTTTTTTTAATTATTATTCAGTATATTTGATTATACTGATAATGATTGTTGTAATATTTGTTCAATCTTTTCTGGAGGATAAAACTGAAATTGTAACCAGCTGTCACGCCCTGACCTTAGTTATCTTTGTTTTCTTTATTATTTTGGTTAGGTCAGGGTGTGACGAGGGTGATATGTGTGTTTTTGACTTGTCTAGGGTTTTAGTGAGGTTTAAAGCTTTAATCATTTTTACCCCCCAAACATATATTCATTGTATAAATAGGCACGTTTAATTTTGTCTGACTTAGCATTCCAAATAAAATGAAATATTTTTTTTCTCATATGATTTTAAATAATGAGTCAATTCTTGCATTCTATCCATGCTGGCTTTTGTGGGCTAACTGAGACATGAAACAGAGGGCATACACGCTGTCATCAATTTATTAATGTGCAATTGGCCTAAATTGGTATTGGAAACACTTCACCTACTCATTATACTACCAATGATTTCAGTCTACACAGATATTGGAAGGGTCTCATCTAGGCTCAGTTTCTCAGACTGATTAAGCCTAGTGTAGCCTTCCTATTCCTGGTGTGTCAAATGTAGTTTTATGGCTTTTATCAAATGTTTTATGTCATAATAATCATATTATTTAACAAGCAGACAATTGATAGCAAGATGTATATGTTACAATGGGAGTTAAGTTTGGATTAGAAACTCAGTGATGATAATGTATGTGGTGTCAGGGAGTAAAATGCGGATTTAAGAGAACCCCAAATGTGTTTCCTGTGTACTTTCACAGGTGGTAGATACAACACTGAAAGCACAAGCTCACCACCGGCTAGCTCAAGTTCAAGCGCATGCACCGGCTCCATTCGATTCCTTGGAATCGAATGCCATCTGAGGTTACAAGAAAGCTGGAGATCCAGGAGCACCCAACTGGAAGAGAGAGTAGCATGAAATTATTTGCCTGATTGTTGGTGAAATCCTTGGACTGTTTGTCCAATACCAGGAAAGAAGCACTTGAGTGAAGTAGCCAGAAAAATGGTGCTGACTTATCCTAAGGCATTCCAAGATGTTATCGAAGGTGAAATTGTTGGTAGTGGACACGACTCCCTGACTAAGCAGCTGCAGAGCCAAGTTGATAACTTGAAGCGAGGGAACACTACCCTTTCCCTAAGAAGACAGTCAAGAGAGTCTGAGGATCCACCATCCAAGAGGATATGCCTAGATTCTTATGACTGTATCAACTGGCGACCAGGACAGCTACCAGCCAATGAAACTACAGAAACACAGAAAAATACACAAGAAGATGTATAAAAACAGAAGCAAAGACAACAAGACTATTGCAAAGAAAATATTGTATTTGCAAAGAAAACCTTCTACTCCCAGAGGAAAGACATTATGTGTCGTATGGAGACCTCTGACATTGCCAAATAATGGCCATATCTACACAAGACCCCTGGCATCAAGACTCATTTTAGAGAACTTACTGGTGTTGATCTCAATGAAGAGCATGAGAAAGCAATGGCTAGCAAATGTGTGAGAATTGTGTCCTACTTCAAATCTCTCCCTCGTGAGTAGAGGAGCAAGATTGCCAAGACACTGTCAGAGATAGAAACTGCCAGAAGCCAACCTACCTGGGTCTGTTTTTCTGTTACTTAACTTCTTCAATGAAGAAGAGAACAAGATGTTCCTCAACGTTGATGAAACTTGTCTTCCATCGGAAATTAAGCTGCCAAGCACACCATGCATCGTTGTTTGTGGCAAGACATTTTCTACGTTTTCACTTTACATACCCAAGCGAAATCAGCGGTTTTCCTAAAGTGTATTATTTTGGAACCACAGAGGTTTTACACTGAATAGTATTAATAGTAATCATTATATTTAAGTGTGTTAAAAAATACATTTTTTTTATTTACTCTCGTATGCTTATAATGCAGGATTGGACATAGCATTTAAATACATTAAATATATTCTAATTTAAACTAATAGCTTATTTTA
The DNA here is from genome assembly GCF_045791955.1 of Oncorhynchus clarkii lewisi. Classification (NCBI taxonomy): domain Eukaryota; kingdom Metazoa; phylum Chordata; class Actinopteri; order Salmoniformes; family Salmonidae; genus Oncorhynchus; species Oncorhynchus clarkii. Next base: position 6,248,142 of record NC_092169.1, read on the forward strand.
TTTGTACCGAAATGCTATTTGTAATCCTGTATTAAAAGCATTGTGACTGGTCCTGCATAACAATAAAGCAGGACGAGTGGGAAATGAACGAGACATGAAGAACTAAGAGCCATTTTAAAGTGTTTTAAAAATTAAATAAACAAGGTGTTTAATTTCCAAATAAACACGGCGACTTATCTCTCTGCCCATTAAGGGAAATAAAATAAACAGTAAACCAATATCCACTCCAAGGAAACAAAAAGGAGACTTAATTGAAGCTATACTGATGAATAGGAGGAGAGGAGTCCGACTCCTGTCAGCTTGCTGTGTGAGGTCCGAAGCTTCGAACGACATTAGACATGTGGTGTTGTAACGTTGACAACAAGCTTCTGGTTTAATGCATTGAATCGGTAGCTCTTTGAAAACTGAACTGGACGTCAGAGCTTGTTTTCTTTTATTCTACCCATCACTACTTATTACTATTTAAATAGCATTTACATACTTGTTTAATAATATTTAGTGTTCTAATGTACAATTTAAGTGGTTCCACAATAATACAAGAATGCAGCTTTTGTTCCTGCTTGGGTATCAATGTGTCAGACCTGTGTGGATGTGTGTGAGGGTGATAGAATGGGAGTTTTGAGGGAGAGGGATGGAGCAGGAACAAAAGAGGGAGATGAAGTGGGTGAGGTTGCAGGAGGTAATGAGAGAGATGGGTAAAGAGAGGAAGAGTTTGCATGGAAGATAAACAGTGGTAGAACATTTCACCCCTTGTCTGTCATTGCCATAGGGAGTTCTCCTCTGACTGCTGAAAACGTCATGGTTTCTGTGGACCAGATCGTCCTGAATGGCATTCTTACCTTCAACGATGCCCTGGTGATGATGTTTGTGGTGTATTATTGCTTTAACATAAATTAACCCTCTGACCTGGCAGCATCATTGGAGTTCCTGCAGAGGTATGAATTCATCCCTTATTGCCCACTACAATTTCATTTGAAGTGGACTGACTGTATAGTTCTTCCAGGATTTCTTTGCAGCACTTGGGAAAGTGGCGTGTAACGTTATATTGCGCACCATTTGCAATAGACATTACTTTCTTTTGCGCACGTTATAACTAACTCTAGTCTGGTGTTGTCATCTAGGATGCCTTCCTGTTAACTACAACTTTCAATTTCAAAACAGAACCACACCAATCCCTTATTGGCCAAGAGAAATGTAGCATTTCAGGATACACTTTCTATGCACCCAATATACTTTCTGGTGAAAAGACATTGAAACATTTTTGTTCCACTGTTACTTGAACTGTATCATAGACATTTTCTAATATTACATCGCAAACATCCTACATGTAGCCCCTTAAATTAGATACATTGATTTTTGCAGGTGAATTTTTGTTAGACAACAAATCAAGTTATTGGATCTGAAGAATTGAATTATTTCATCCAACCCAGGTGCCTATTCAAGATCCACCCAGATAAGGGGTCCAAAGTGGAGAAGAACTCAAGAAAGCAGCATGCAATCAATCCAAAAGTTATTTATCTGATCTCAAAGATTGCAAACTATGAGTAGCCTTGCGTACGCACACATACAGGCACTTAAATCCACCGACTGCAGCACACAGTCAGGAAGCAGGCAGATGATAAAAACACTTGACAAATGTTAGAACTTCATGTTTTTACATTAGCATGTTGTAAGTTGCTTTTAAGTGAATGTTTGACATAGTATATGTTTAGTTTGAGTTCAAGAAAATGTTTTTGCACTAGGATCGACATACCCCACCCCCCCATATTGTTGTGGGTTAGGACGACATAATAATAACTTAATTACATTGTTTTACCAAAATGTCAAAATACTGCTATAAAAAAAATAAAGAAAATGCTTTAATTGAATTTTCTATCCGTAACTATCAAGAGTATAGCTCCAGAAATCTTAACACACCCCTCCCATCCCTCCCTTTCTACCCCTAAACCTCTCTGCCATGCCACTGCACTCACAGGTCTGAACTTGTATCGAATAACTTAATATACATGATAAATCTTGTAAAAAAAATATATATATAAGGAAATCCCTGTTTAATGTCTTATTTTGTTTGTTTTTCTGGATAATCCTTTATTTTCACAACCAATAATAGTTCCATTGAGAGTAGGTTTTTGTAATATTATGATAATTATCTGTTTTCTAGCTTTATTTTGTCATCAATTAAGGAGTTGTCTGTTTTTTAGCTGACCTATTCTCTATTTTCACAACTGATTTCAGTTGAATTGAGAGTCGTTTTTATAATATGATTATAATCTGTGTTCTAGCTATATTTTGTCATCAATTAAGGAGTTCTTTAGGTTTTTTTAACTGGCCAATACTTTATTTTCACAACCAATGCCAGCAAAAAAAAGAGGATTCCAGGTAAAAATAGGAGTTCATATTGTAAAATATTGTCAAATTGCAGTAATATACTTTATTTGATTGAAAGTAAATCACAGTTTTTATACAGATTATTTATATACATTTAGTCTATTTCTGGCACCCTGCTTCCAGACTTTTACTGTAAATGAACAGGATTATTTTTTTTACAGTGCAAAGTTGCAGTCACCAACGCTCTGGAAAACATAAAAACGGCCTTACCAGCTCTGCTAGGGCGAATAAAATGGTCAGTGAGCTGTTCTCTCGTTTGTGTCTGGAAGTAGCTAGCAAGCTAGCCAACTTTAGCCAGTTAGATTGGGTGCTTGACTGCTGTTGTTATGACAGAACACTCGGATCAACCCTTAAAGAGATGGGTGGGGCTAAGGTTTAAGAGGGTGTGAATGATGCTGAATGGGTGTAGACAAAGAAGAACTCTTCACTAGGTACCAAAACATCCAAAGGCCATTTTCTCAAAAGTGAGGTTACAAGTTTATCAACTTTCAAAGGAGAATTCATTTCCCATTGTTCCTCAAATGCAGTGTATGATATATCATTTTGTAGCTCTGTGTCTCAGCTATTATCCAACATAAAAAACACAGTTAAAATTTTTGCTACATAAGATCGAATCAAGGTGGTCGGTCACATCGTAAATATTAGCTTTTTGGTCTTAAATTAAGGTTAGGGTTAGGCCTAATGTTAGCAGTGTGGTTAGGGTTATGTTTAAAATCACACAACAAAAAAAAGAAGGAATTTATGATTTTGTGGCTTTGGTAACTAGTGAAAACCTAGAAATAGCTTGACCCATGTTACTGCCCTTATGACACAAACAGCTTCATCTACAATGGTAATGTGTGTTATGTGAAAAGTTGTATATAAAAAAAAAAACAGTTAGATAAACTAGTAGGTTAATTGCCCAGCCAAGCAGATAAAAGTAGTATAGTCATGTTGGATGTGAAGTGCATTATCAAAAGGCTTTGTCCTTTACAACAAAATGCAATTTACCACTTGGGTGTCTATTTTATCACCCTGTCTCGGGCCCTCCCAGTCAACACCACCTCATAAGATGAGGAAGTATATTGTGTATGAGGATTGCCTGCTGCAGTTGTTCGAGAGATGTCCAGTTTGGAGCCGAACTTGCAATTTTAGAGAAGACCAGCAAGGGTACCCTCAGCATCACACAGACATACCCTCGCTGTAAGCAATCCTATAAATGGAACATGGAGGACACTTGAATCAGGTTGGTTACATTTGACCTGGTCAAAGGTCAAAACAGTTTTTAGTTTTGTCCCAATTCACCTTCATAACTTAGCCTGTTGGAACCAGCCTGATCACTGTGTTTACCATTCTATTTAACTGCACATGTCATGATATCAGAAGTGAAATAGAAAGGTGAATGCATTGATCAGGTTGGTTCCACCATGCTATTCAAAACCCCCATTGATAATGTAATCAGTTCTCTGTTTGTGTGTGACCGACCAGTGTCGTTGATGAAGGGCCAGGAGATGATTTACAGTCCTGGCCAAAAGTTTTGAAAATGACACAAATATTAATTTCCACAAAGTTTGCTGCATCATTGTCTTTAGATATTTTTGTCAGATGTTACTATGGAATACTGAAGTATAATTACAAGCATTTCATAAGTGTCAAAGGCTTTTATTGACAATTACATGAAGTTAATGCAAAGAGTCAATATTTGCAGTGTTGACCCTTCTTTTTCAAGACCTCTGCAATCCGCCCTGGCATGCTGTCAATTAACTTCTGGGCCACATCCTGACTGATGGCAGCCCATTCTTGCATAATCAATGCTTGGAGTTTGTCAGAATTTGTGGGTTTTGTTTGTCCACCCGCCTCTTGAGGATTGACCACAAGTTCTCAATGGGATTAAGGTCTGGGGAGTTTCCTGGCCATGGACCCAAAATATCAATGTTTTGTTCCCCCAGCCACTTAGTTATCACTTTTGCTTTATGGCAAAGTGCTACATCATGTTAGAAAATTAATTGTTCATCACCAAACTGTTTCTGGATGGTTGGGAGAAGTTGCTCTCGGAAGATGTGTTGGTACCATTCTTTATTCATGGCTGTGTTCTTAGGCAAAATTGTGAGTGAGCCCACTCCCTTGACTGAGAAGCAAACCCACAAATGAATGGTCTAAGGATACTTTACTGTTGGCATGACACAGGGCTGATGGTAGCGCTCACCTTGTCTTCTCCGGACAAGCTTTTTTCCGAATGCCCCAATCAATCGGAAAGGGGATTCATCAGAGAAAATGACTTTACCCCAGTCCTCAGCAGTCCAATCCCTGTACCTTTTGCAGAATATCAGTCGGTCCCTGATGTTTTTCCTGGAGAGAAGTGGCTTCTTTGCTGCCCTTCTTGACACCAGGCCATCCTCCAAAAGTATTTGCCTCACTGTGCATGCAGATGCACTCACACCTGCCTGCTGCCATTCCTGAGCAAGCTCTGTACTGGTGGTGCCCCGATCCCGCAGCTGAATCAACTTTAGGAGACGGTCCTGGCGCTTGCTGGACTTTCTAGGGCACCCTGAAGCCTTCTTCGCAACAATTGAACCGCTCTCCTTGAAGTTCTTGATGATCCGATAAATGGTTGATTTAGGTGCAATCTTACTAGCAGCAATATCCTTGCCTGTGAAGCCCTTTTGTGCAAAGCAATGATGACGGCACGTGTTTCCTTGCAGGTAACCATGGTTGACAGAGTAAGAACAATAATTCCAAGCACCACCCTCCTTTTGATGCTTCAAGTCTGTTATTCAAACTCAATCAGCATGGCAGAGTGATCTCCAGCCTTGTCCTCGTCAACACTCACACCTGTGTTAACGAGAGAATCACTGATATGATGTCAGCTGGTCCTTTTGTGGCAGGGCTGAAATGCAGTGGAAATGTTTTTGGGGGATTCAGTTAATTTGCATGGCAAAGAGGGACTTTGCAATTAATTGCAATTCATCTGTTCACTCTTCATAATTCTGGAGTATATGCAAATGGCCATCATACAAACTGATGCAGCAGACTTTGTGAAAATTAATATTTGTGTCATTCTCAAAACTTTTGGCCACGACTGTACATTGCCATGCCATCAATGGGGCACTGGCAAAGACCTCACCTCCAACCTCACCTCTGGCCTGCTCACCAACGGCCGTTGATGGGGAGACCAGAATTAGGCAGGTTTAGCTTGTTTAACAGGTTTAACCTGTTCAAACTGCAACTTAGTATATGTTTGTTTGTAAGATATCACCTATCCTAACTGCCATTGATAATAGGACAGTGACTGTGTATGTGTTCACAGATGCATCTATGGAGCCAGCACTTGGAGACCTGCAAGATGATGTGATGGAATCCTGACCAACAGACAGGCTTGACACTGACGTCTCTGAATGGAGAGACACCTGGCACTCAACACATCCACAATGTGGGACTAAAGCTAATTACTAATAATACAGTACATCAGAAATGTCCAGGATTTGCAACACCCTTTTCATTCCATGTGTCACTGATGCTTAGCTCTGCCTATTTCTACAGATGGAGAGGACTGTAGATGCCACAAGCAGGCCTCATCGTTTGATGGGGAGACCATAATTGGGTAGATTTTATCTGACCTGTTCAAACTTCAACATAGTACCTGTTTGTGTGTCAGATATTACATATCCTAACTGCCAACAGCAATAGAACAAGGACTGTGTGTGTATGTGGTCACATAAACATGTATGGAGCCAGCACATGGAGACCTGCAAGATGATTTGATGAAGTCCAGAATAACAGACGGACTTGATACTGATGTCTCTAAATGGAAAGCAACCTTCGGCATAACATTTTTACTAGACACAACTTTAACTTGTAATGTATTTTTAATGTTTTAATTGAATGGTATCAGTTTGTTTGTTGTGATTGTGTGGGGGGGGTCAGCTGCAGGCAAGGTTCTGATAAATGGGTGTGTCTTGGTGGTGGCAAGGTCACACCCAGAAAACACCCACATCAAACCACACCCCCAAGCCTGTTCACTTTTGGCTTCTGTCATGGCCGCCAGCATTTCTTGAGGAACAAGCCAAATAAAACGGGGCCATATCAGTTGGTGCAGTTTCCCTTTAAAAGTGCAGAGGGTAGCCTACCTGTGTCTGTATTGCATCCACATGAAGAGGCTGGAGTGGGACCTGTAAAAAATGTACCCAGTCCTCACGCTCCTGCATGGCGTTCGGCGGCATTGCTTTCGGCGGCATTCCCAGGGAATAAAATATTCTGTTTATGAAATGCATCATCAAACAGCACACATTATATTACACTATTCATAACTAAACAGGATTGCAGGTCCTATTTAGCTGTATCTGTATTAAAAAGTCTGAAATGTGAAGCCAGTCCCAGTTTTCATAAATAGGAGTGCAAATTGGCCTACTTCTAAAGAGGGGATAAAGATCCACTTTCTACCATGTAGTATGCTTATACATAGTGGTGTCATCTATGCAGTGAAGACCATCTAGAAACAGTGGTCAAGGGCCAAGGTCAGAGCCACACATTCCAGTGTTCTACATATTCACATTCATTGGCAACTGCAGAACCATGGAGAGCTCTAATGATGGGCTATCATGACAGACCACTGCACTGCACTTCTAAATCTAGCCTTGTTGTATAGACTAAAAGCCTGCACATCAACAACCCATGCTGATCTCATGATAAAATAATGTTTACACCCAGAAAATGGGGTTTGTCCCCTGACCGGGCAACCCTGGTCCTAGTAGGCTAGACGACGACATAGGAATGAGAACTATTAGGTTCCTCAGTACAGAAACAGCCACTACTGCCATATTACATTTTTGAATTAAGCATAATTTCTTTAACTAACTATGATTTAACAGATTCAGTTGTCTGTGCATCTTCTGCCCACATTTCTTGCATTACATTTTCCTTTCAGCAGATGTTTCTTCTGCAGTTTATCAATTTCAAGTCAATTTTCTTCTGTTTGACATACACCATGCAAATTAGTTTTCTAACCAAACAATCTATTTAGGCCCTGCTCTTTAAAAAAATCCAGTTTAGACCAGCTTGGATTTTGAGCTGGTCATGAGCTGGTCGAGCTGGTTGACCAGCTAGGTCATTCTTGTTGACTTGTTTGACCAGCTTGGTCAGAGTGCGTTGATGGTGTGGGGCACACATTATGATTCCCTGTGACAATCAGTTCAGTTCTGTTTGAGAATGTTTGGGGAGGTTACATTCAGGCCTGGTATACCCTGAACCAGAATCGGACCTTACAGGAGATGTTGATATGGTGAATTGTCTTTAAGCACAGGAAGCAGCCATTCAACTTTTTAAAAAACATTAAAAAGATTGTCTACAACATCTCAATACATTGAAGGTGCCAAAGAGGCAAGAACACATGTAGGATTAGCTGTAGTAGATGTGGAAGGTGATATTGAGGTTATACGGCCCCTACCAGACCGTTTATCAGCGTAACAGAACAGATTTATTAGCTGAACACAGCTTGTGAATTGGGGGAAGTGAAGGCCCTTACTCGCTAGTGGGGTTTAGAGAGCAAGAGGGTTTACTAATTCCACAGGCACACCTATTAAAAACAGACCTTATGTTGAACAGTTGATTGAAGCTATGTGAAAACCTAACACATTGGCTATTGTTAAGGTTGAGGCACACACGGGTTGGTGTGATTATGCTAGAATTGATAACAACATCGCTGATGAGGTGGCCAAGACGGCTGTTTCCCGTTGTCACACACATGCATTTTATTTTTTGTCGTTTGTATCATTTGACAAGAGGAGAAGATTTAGGCCCAATGTTTTTGCCAAAAGTTGAATCAGCACGTAAAAAAAAAAACAGTTCATTTATCTTTGCACGACATGTTTGTTGTATAACATAGACAAGGGAACTCCCCTGCAACCAGGGAAGTTCCCCAGTCAAAAAGGACCTTTTTGTCCACCTTGCTATGGATTTCATAGACATGGTAGAGCAAAAATAAAGAAAGAGAAACTGCCTGGTGATAATTGACAGGTTCACCAGGTGGGTGGAAACATTTTCCACCACCAACTGCGTTGCGCGAACAGTTGCAAAATTGCTAGCTTGGGAAATTAAACTAGGGTTCAGAGTGCCTGAGGTTTGCCTGCAGCCAATGGGACTCATCTCATAGGAGATGTGGTTGCCCAAGTGGCCAAAATGATGGGTGTTGACCAGAAGTTTGTGTCCATCTATCACCCGTGGAGTAACGGGATTACAGAGAGGGCTAATTAAATGATCAAAGGGGGGCTTGCAAAAGCCTGCCATTCCACAAAAATGAGCTGGGTGGAATGCTTGCTCCCTGTCCTCATGAAAATGCGCAGCAGCCTTAACAAAGGTATTGGGTGTACACCTTATGAGATGTTAACAAGATGACCAATAAACACCCCAGGGGTGAGACCTATGACTAACCGACTAACTAAGACATAGTGTGACCATTTAGAGTACATGGAGGAACAAACTTCTGTTGTCAGTTTTCTCCACTCTCACACTAGGAAAGCAGCAGAACCAATCCCAGAGGTCCGGATGGTACCATCTCTCCCATTCCAGGCTTCTCCCAGACTGGCAACCATCCTCCTTTAGGACACAGAGGAGGAAAGAGGCTGAGATCCACCGATGAGGAGGGGCCAGAGGAGAAACGGGGGAGACCACAGCCAGAGGGCCGAGACCAAAGGCCAGAAGAACCAACAGAGGGTTCAGCCACAGAATGAAGAGTCATCAGATGTCGAGGACACCATCATACACACACACTATGGTTGGGAAACAAGAAAAAGGCAACCATGGAAAAACACATGCAGGGTATTTATTGCTCTCCAAATCCTACTCGTTCCCTTTGTGGATGGGGATTTGGAGAATGAAAAATGGGTGAAAGCAGTGACATACATGGGATTACAGGAGAAGGGCTGGCACACGGATAATGATTTTCCAGAAACCCACCTCCACAGCCTTTCTGTGGGGAACCCAGGCAGTACCAATTGGAAATAATTATTTTGGATGTGGATTACTCCATTTTATGCAAAAGAACAGGTATAGGAAAGGAATAGGTAATAGTTCAGATGCAGCAAAAAAACTTGAGGGTGGGTCCATTGAGACTAAATAGCCAAGGTGGAAGAAGGTTCCTAGCGTACAACCAGGTAAAATTTCCCAGCAGATTAAATGCATAGGACCTCCAAAAGTAAATGGAGTATCTGACAGGCAGTACTGTAGATTATGTGTTGACAGGATTAAAACCCACAATACCACAAGGATTAAAACACACAATAACTCCACACTCCCTGTTTGTATCTGCAACTCAGGGAATGTGGATGTAGGAAATACCACTAATTGCCTGTCTTAGACAGGCCTAAAAACAGATACCAGTAGTTTTGATGTACTGGATAGGCAACAACTGATAACTAGGATAAATATGTCAAACATAGGCAAAGGCATGGGGACACCTCCGGATCATCTCTGGATCCGTAGGGGTAATGGCTACATTTTCCTTCCCATGGGACGGAAAGGGTGTTATCTGGAGAAACCTGAACTGACAGAAGAAACATTACCTGCTTCTGAGCTGCTGAACAGTTCTTTGCAAATTAGTTTCAGATTGAATGGCAGAGCAAAAAAAAATAATGAGGCTTATGGACATGTGCTGTCTCAGGTAGAGATGGCAGCCCTAGTCATCTTTTCAGGTGCAGGAGCTGTACTAAAGTGTGAGGGGATTAACAATTTGACATACTCCATGCAGGCCCTTACTAATTTGATAGTATGGGGTTTTACTCAGTTGTCACTAAAATGTGCAGAATTGGTAGGCAGTAGTGAACAGAGACGAAATGGCACATATTGGCTAAAGACAGAGGGGCCTACAGGTCCTTGGAATAGAAGATCAGGATTACTGTGTCATGTTGCTTCCTGACTCCTTTGACAAAATGACAGCTGTTATTAATGACCTGGCTAAATTAGGTTGTACTCTGGGAATGCTGACAACACCATCTTTGACCAAATTAGACACTGGTTTAAGGGTGTATTTTCACGTGATGGGTAAGGTAATGATGTTCATGTCTGCCATGATTGTTCCATTTCTGGTAGGACTCCTGTGCTTTGCTGTTGATATCTGTATAATAAAGTGCTTGGCTAAAAAGACTGTTGAACAATTGGGGATTTTGGGGTGGTCACAAGAAGGGAGCAAACTTACTTCATGTGGTAGAAAGAGGAATGGGAGTATAGACAGGCTCACCACAACCCCACCAGCATTCCAAGAACCTCAGGAGTTGTTTCTCCCTTTAGCAGGCCATCCCTGGGATCAAATGGATCCGGGAGATCAGAGCCAAATCTGTTTGATTTCAGAGGAGAATATTATGATTGATTGTGTGAGCCTCTGGGTGAGTCTCGAAGGGGGAAATGATGAGGTCAAATTGGGGTCATGATAGGGGCTGCACCAAATGTTTGATGTATTATAATAATTGATGATGCTTATGTTGTATTAATAGAAGGGGAGGGGCTATGGGACCCCTCCTCCTCTGCATGTATAGGATCCTAGACTACAGATTAACAACATATATATACTCATTATAAGGTTTTAGAATTGTTCCACAGTCTTTTCTAAGTCTCTGCCTCTTATAAAGAAATGGTCTGAGAAATGTGTGAATTATTGCATGGGGTCTGTGAGAATGCACTTCAAAGATAAACATAGAGCCCTGCAGGGGAGTAGAAGAGATAAGAGGCTAGTCAGACATACCTCTATAAATCAACTTGGGGGAGTGGACATTTACTGCTGAGGCCTTAGAAAACACTGGAACTATTGTATATCTTGCAAGTTTGTATAGCTGTGTATGCATGGCCTTGGTCTGAGGAGTAGCAGGTAATGATGTATGCCGTGACATCACTAGGACTGGACTTCGGGCTTAATAAAATAACTTGGGACTTTTCCTATGGGGCAGAACTCATAAGAGACATCAGTTGTATGTGTGATGTTTGCTCTTTGACTTCTGTCTACAGCTGTATTTTGATTCAAATTGTTATGATTTATAAGTGCACATTTTGAGAGTTCCTTATTTGTTAAGTAAATAAAACGGAGCACAGAAAAATGGAACCAGCACATGCACAAAGTAGATGTCCTCACCGACTTGCCAAAACTATAGTTGGTTAATTAACAAGACATTTGTTGAGTGGTTGAAAAACGAGTTTTAATGACGCCAACCTAAGTGTATGTAAACTTCCGACTTCAACTGTATCCCACTGGGTTTAGAGTGCCTATTTGCAGTAGGGAATTCTCTGATAAAAGCTATAAGTAAAAAATTGGGAGTTTTTATTAATTGTTTAAGTATCCCTAACTAGTGCATTTGCTTTTCCAGATCCTTACCAAATAATCTCATGAACTAATCATCTATATTCATATTACCATTCAAATAATCATCACCTGCAGATGAGCCTGGTGTGGTGGAGTTTTCTGAGGAGCCAGGTCCTATTTCAAAGACCTTCCATGATGCCCAAACACGGTGGTCAGACCCAGTAATGGAGGACCACGCCTACTCCAAAGGACCTATCATCACATGTGGCATGACAACTGCACCAGCCCCTGAGAGGTCACTGTCTTTTGCAGACGTGACATTGAAAGATGCTGCAAGACTGTCAGCTGTACCACAGGCATTCCACTATTAAAATTCAACACTCTTGTGTCTTGCTTACAAGGTTTTGCACCCCACATCATCAACAATTCCCGGTTGTAGACCAAATTCTGTTCGACACGAATGAAACTTAGAACTTTGTTATAGCTGATTTAGCAAGACACTTCAAAAGGTCACCCGGGTCAGGTCAGTAAAACATTGAAATTCATTGCTGAGCACACCGAGGATCTCATTCCATGATGGCTGCCTCGTGAGACGATAAAGACTACTATGCCACAGGTTTTTCAGGAGAATTTGTCAAACACAACTTGTGTTATGGACTGCACAGAAAGTGTTTCGCAGAAGGCTAAAAAACTGGACTCGACAACGGAATCTTAAGTCACTACTATGCCAATAATACTGTAAAATATCTAGTTGCAACTGCAACTGCTCCATCAGGACTGGTTATTTCAGAGGCTTGTGGTGGGGAAATGAAGCGATAGGTTCATAACACAGAACGCAGTGTTTCTCGACCATTTGCGTGCTGGAGATGAGGTGATGGGGGACCCAGGCTTCACAATTAGAGACTTGCTAGAGGAACGGAATGTACGCTTGGTCTTACCAGCATTTACACGCAAGCAATGCCAGTTGACAAATGAGCAGGTCACTCGCACACGACGCGTTGCTGATGTCCGTATTCATGTGGAACGAGCAATAAGGCGTCTTAAGGGGTACAAGATTCTCTCTCAAACTGTGGCTATTAATTTGGTCCCTAAAATTGACAAAACACTTAAAATGTGTGCAGCTCTTGTAAGTCTGAGAGGAGAGCTTATTTCTAGCAAATAGACACAATGTCTAACACAATCAACATGACTAACAACATGCACTGATCACTTATGTATTCCAAAAACGTACATCACTTTACTCTATTAATGAACTGCAAAACATTGTCAGCATTTGTAACATTATTTTATTCCAACTGTTAGCTGTGTTTGTTTTTAAATCATTGCTTTGTCAGCTCACACAACTGCCTGTACCAATTTGCCTATTTTAACTAGTTCTGTCCTATGAAAAATTGACATTGTCTTATGACAAATAAACTGGTGAGAGATCATTACACTGTGTTTGTGTAGGTATATATCTCAATCAATTGATTATCTAATATATTAGTATTTGATGTATTATTTAATATATGTATTTATTAAAACGGTACTTCATGAAGTAAGTGCACACTCAAACGGATTGAATTGTGTACGCCCAGCATATGTCATCTACTGCCCTTCTCCCATTTACTTAAAGAGCTCCAGGTACTTTGGGCAGAGATGCATCTTCTTTTCAGCCAAATCATCAGCCAACCTAGGTAGCATGTGTAAAAAGTAGAACTTGTGCAGCTGTTGCATCGGTGTAGTCTTTATCAAATGGAATGTCCACTCTATGTGTTCGCTTGGTGTCCAGACGACCAGCATGCAGCTGTGTAGGCCTATGCCTGTCATGGTCACTTGTCTGAAAGAAGGAATCCGAAAGCTCATTGCCACAAAATTCTGATTAGTATGAGTTCACAATACAATGTTCAATACTTGTAATACTATAGCTAATCATCTATTATAATTTTTTTTTACCCACCTGAAGGTAGTATCCATCTTTTCCATTGGGACTAATTAGGTACTGTCCATCATCCAAGCTTTTGATGTCACCATTTGGTCGACTCAGAGACGTGGAACTCTTGAAAGGGCACTTGATCTCAAGGAGCAGTGTTGAATCAAGGATCCCATCTGGGCTGTTCCCCACAACATGCCCTCTGCTCTCCAGGAGTGTGATGACATTGACCTCATTTTCTTTGCCATGCTTTGTTGCTGTATTGCTAGTGAAGGTTGGGTACAAATGCTCATTTACACATTTTTGGGGGGATCGGTGTAGTTTCGTTTGGGGACTCGTTTCGCTGTGCCGGCTGTTAGACGCAGCGTCCTAGCATCATGGCATAGCTGTGAAGCACTTTCAATGTAGCTGTTTGTACGGGGAATCATTTGATGTGAGCCTCATAAAACATTGTGCACTTCCTACAGTGTTGTGCTGTGTTCAGTGTGACACAGTGTGTTTGTGTGGGCTGAATCCGGTTGACTTGGGCCTGCCTTGTTGCTGCTGTCTACATCTGCTCTGTAACTTAGCTGAAGAAGACCATTTGTCTGGAGCCGAAATAGTGGAGCCATTACCGAGGAGTTGATGTGGCTTGTGAACTCGGCATGGTTCCTAAAAAGTCGGGGGGAGGTTGTGGAATCGCCCTGTGGCGACGTTGGTGGGCCTGGATATGTGTGGTGGGGTCTGTGGTGTTTAATGTGTTTCGCCTTCCTCAGCCCTTCATTCTTCCTCACACCTGAGTTCCACTTCCTAGCCTGACTGCACTCTCAACCTACATTGAAGAAAATATTTTTTTGTTATCTAACCCAGTGTTTCCCAAACCCCTCCTGAGGTACCCGTGGTCCTGCACATTCGTGTCATTTTTGGTCATTACTTTACTGACCTTCCACAGATTTGCTGCAGCATGACTACAAGAGCGTCCTGGCCCTGCAATACATGAGCAACCCGCTGTCTGTATGACACCTGTCGTTGATGCTAGTAACCACACCTTGTGATGAGATGCGTGCAGGCTCTGACTCGGCTCTTGGTCTGCTTTTAGGTCGACAAGGTCTTCTCCAACATCCTTCAATAACACCTGACTGACTTTGTTACTGTGTAGGTATTGGTACGTCTCCAAACTTTTTAAGTTGCTCATCGCCTTACCATTGCAAGCTACGGATTCAACAAAGTAAGTAAATATGCTACTGTACGTGATACGGGACCACTTCTTCACCGTCATCTTCCCAACCGTCAATTATGGAGGGTAAAGGTAGGCCCTTTTTGACCTCCGTCAGGTTGTGTTCCCACATCATTATAAGTTTGGCAAGCACTTCATGAATGAATGAAGAAACCGTTTGTTTACTTTGAACCAGAAACAACACCCGTATCGAATGAGGATCGTAGATTGGACAAGCCATGGAGCCAAGGTCCAATGAGAGGCAGGCAGAAGAAGGCTCTCAGATGTGAGGTGAAACCATGACGACCATGGCTGCTGGGTTCCAGGAAACGTAATTTCTCCACAATCCCTCCATAATTACTGTTAAAAGGCCACATCTCTGTGGAGTGGGCCCAGCTGGTCTTTACCATCTCCCAGCTGAGTTCAGACCACCTGATATGTCTCGACTATTTCCTGGTTTAATTTTTGAATGGGCATCAAGCTTATTTAATCAAATTCATGAAAACATGATTATTTAAGATACAGTACCAGTCAAAAGTTTGGACACACCTACTCACTCAAGGGTTTTTCTTTATTTTTACAATGTCTACATTGCAGAATAATAGTGAAGACATCAAAACTATAAAATAACACATATGGAATCATGAAGTAACCAAAAAAGTGTTAAACAAATCAAAATATATTTTATATTTGAGATTATTCAATGTAGCCACCCTTTGCCTTGATGACAGCTTTGCACACTCTTGGCATTCTCTCAACCAGATTCATGAGGTAGTCACTTGGAATGTATTTCAATTAAAAGATATGCCTTGTTAAAAGTTAATTTGTGGAATTTCTTTCCTTCTTAATGCGTTTGAGCTAGTCAGCTGTGTTGTGACAAGGCATGGGTGGTATACAGAAGATGGCCCTATTTGGTAAAAGACCAAGTCCGTATTATGTTGTGAACAGCTCAAATAAGCAAAGAGAAACAACCTTCCACCATTACTTTAACGTCTTAAATGTAATGGCAAAATGTTGATTTTCGCCTAAATAGACGTACCCAAAAGTAACTGCTATTCATGTATAATGGTATATGGTATATTTGGAAAGAAAACATCTGGGAGATTGAAGAAATAATCAGAAGATAAATAAGAGTTACATAGTTCATAATACACAAGATCAATTACACACAAAATAACATTTACATGTATTTTTTTTTAGTTTAGTCATCTTTCATTGACAAGCTATAAGTGATTTTTTTTTCATTTCTGGAAACACATTAGATGGCTTCCACAACATGTGAACAATATAATAAAACATATGTTACATGTGGTTACGTTTATGGTTACGTTTATGCTACATATCCTTTAAATGACCCCCATTTCATGAATTTGATGATAATAGCCACAAGCCTATTCAAAATCAATACTGGCCTTGAACAAGGAAGTAGGCAGGACTTTCATAGGGTATTTTGCTCTATTTCACAAGAGCCAATCATTGCCATTTCAGAGCATACCCTGTGGTTGCCCTTTTCCCCCTCTGTTACATTACATAAATGTCACTCGCAGAAGGAGCTGATCCAGGGATGTCCTGTCTATTCAGAGGTTTCCTGTTTATTCAGGGGTTTCCTGACGGTCCCAGTGCATCTCCTCAGACAGCCAGATCAAGGGATCGGACACAGTTAAGCAGAAATGGCCTGATTTAATTTTCACATTCACAAGATGATGGATAATTGAAACACGTGTGTGTATGTGTGTCTCCACCAATATTCCTCTACGAACAACTTAGAAAAGGAGAATAACTTCAAAGACACATAAAAAGCACAAGCCAATATACAGTAGGTAGCAGTCAAATAAGCAGAGCACCCCACTGTGAGGCTATAAAGTTCTGAAACCTTAGTAGCAGGATATAAAGTGGCTCACTTTATACTGGTAGGAGAGGTATGGAGTCTTCAGAGTAACAATGAAAAATACTCTCCTTTAGAGTCCACGTCACCTTCATCAGAAGGATGACTTCCTGCGGTGGGCTGCATGTCTTGGATAATTCATAAGAAGGTACACTAGAATGGTCCCAGATGCACTGTGGTGAGTTGGACAGGTGGGTTGAACTGGCTCTGAGGAGGTTGTAAAGCAGGGAGTGACAGACTGAAGAGGTCTGCAAAAGATGCAATGTTCAAATGCAACATATGCTGTTTGGATATCATAAGCTACCATTAGCCAAACAAAGGTCAAAGTATCAAGTGACTGTATCCATGGCTATATCGAATGAGGATTGTAGACCGGACAAGCCTTGGAGAGAAAGAAAACCCAAGGTCCAATGAGAGGCAGGTACATCAGATGGGGCTAACCCAGTCAACCCCGAAGAAAGCCCTCAGATGTGAGGTGAAACCACGATAACCATAGTTGCTGGGTTCCAGGAAATGTGATTGCTCCACAATCCCTCCAGAGTACAGACCACCTGGAAAGTGAGATGACAGCATAGCATTCACACTGAGTGAAAGTTGCCCTCAGACTCTAGGGTCTCTCAGTTTTGTGTTTCCCCCACTAGTGGTTAAGCAGAAGATTTGAGGAAGGTGAGTTGATCCTAGATCATTGCCTAAGGGCAACATAGAACCATTACTCACACAGCAGTCCCCAAGATCATTTCCTCTGCCATCCTAATTTTCTCAACACTCCATGCTTCATCTCTCTGGAATTGGACTTGAGTGCCAAGCTCATGTTTCTTTTATCGATTGTGATTGAATACTGTAACCCACCCATTTTTACAGAGCTCTCAAATCCACTTATACACTATCACAACATCCACAGTTTGTGTTTTAATCCCACTTAAAGCTTGTTTGATTTAATCATGTTACCAGAGGGAAAATACAACACAATAGTACAAATGAGATCTGTTCTGGCTGAAAACGCAGCTTATTGCAATGAAAACATCTTAATTTTATTCTGTTTTTGATGTCTTGCTTTTTATCTTCAAAGGCAGTACTACACCAGGGATAAGTGACTTCATGAGAATGGACACGCTCATGGCGAGAAAGGCGAGCATCATGCCAAAACATTGTTTCCTAATTTTAATCATGATTAATAAGTGATTCCTACCACCTTCTTTAACCCCACAACAAGTGCATGGAAGTTGAACACAATTCTCTAGCCATCCCAACAAAATGAATTATAACTTGAATCCAGGAGATAAAGAGAGACACTGAGAGCTGTCTATTTCTGCCTCATGTGTCCTTTTAACAAGGATTTTTGTGATTTGATTAAGAAAATGGCAGCTGTTAAGGTGGAGACGGCCTCTCTATGCTGCTGATATAAGCACAGTGTTGGGATTAGTTATTTTAAAAAAGTAATACAATGCCTTCTGAAAGTATTCAGACACCTTGACTTTTTACACATTTTGTTACGTTACAGCCTTATTCTAAAATCTATTAAATAAATGTTTTTCCTCAGCAATCTACACACAATACCTCATAATGACAAATGAAAAACAGATTTTGAGAAATGTTTGCAAATTTTAAAAAATAAAAATGAAATACCTTATTTACATAAGTATTCAGACCCTTTGCTATGAGACTCGAAAATGACCTCAGGTGCATCCTGTTTCCATTGATCATCCTTGAAATGTTTCTACAACCTTATTTGAGTCCACCTGTGGTAAATTCAATTGGTTGGACATGATTTGGAAAGGAACACACGTGTCTATATAAGGTCCCACAGTTGACAGTACACATCAGAGCAAAAACCAAGACATGCGGTCGAAGAAATTGTCCAGGGACTGGGAGGTTAGTCAGGGTCGAGGCAAAGATGAACAGAGCAAAGCACAGAGAGATCCTTGATGAAAACATGCTCCAGAGCGCTCTGGACCTCTGACTGGGGCGAAGATTCACCTTCCAACAGGACAACGACCCTAAGCACACAGCCATGACAATGCAAGAGTACCTCGGGACAAGTCTCTGAATGTCCTTGAGTGGCCCAGCTAGAACCTGAACCCGATCTAACATCTTTGGAGAGACCTGAAAATAGCTGTGCAGCAATGCTCCCCATCCAACCTGACAGAGCTTAAGAGGATCTGCAGGAAAAAATGGGAGAAACCCACAAATACAGTTGTGCCAAGCTTGTAGCGTCATACCCAAGAAGACTCGAGGCTGTAATCGCTGCCAAAGGTGCTTCAACAAAGTACTGAATAAAGGCCATAAATACTTATGTAAATGTGATATTTATATTTAGAATTTTTGTAATGAGCTTTGTCATTATGCGGTATTGTGTGGAGATTGATGAGGGAAAATCTGGTTAATCAATTTTAGAATAAGGCTGTAACTTAACAAAATGTGGAAAAAGTCAAGGGGTTTGAATCCATTGAGGGACAGGAAGAGACAATTGTATGACCCACATGTTCAACAGCCGGGATTCATCAAAGAGCAGAAAAAAGGCTAATGTAAGAAATACACGACATGTACAGTGCCTTCAGAAAATATTCACAGCCTTTGACTTTTTCCACATTTAGTTGTGTTACAAAGTGGGATTAAAATGGATTTAATTGTCATTTTTATTCTTGGATACTTTAACATTTTTCTTATGGCAATTAAAGCACAAATATATTTTGACTAGGTAAGTATTCAACACCCTGAGTCAATACATGTCAGAATCACCTTTGTCAGCAATTAAAGCTGTGAGGCTTTCTGGGTACGTCTCTAAGAGCTTTGCAAGCCTAGATTGTACAATATTTGGACATTATAATTTTTAAAAAATTCGTTAAGCTCTGTCAAGTTGGTTGTTGATCATTGCGAGACAACCATGTTTTAAGTCTGCCATAGATTTCCATGCCTATTTACAGTAAGTCAGAACTGTAACTAGGCCTCTCAGGAACATTCAATGTCGTCTTGGTTAGTACCTCCAGTTATAATTGGCCTTGCGTTTTGGTTATTGTCCTGCTTTAAAGGAGGATTCGCCTCCCAGTGTCCTTTTCTTTTTATAAAAAAAACCTCCCTAGTCCTTGCCGATGACACATGATGCAGCCACCACCATGCTTCAAAATATGAAGAGTTGTACACAGTGATGTGTTATGTTGGATTTGCCCCATACATAATGCTTTGTATTTAGAACAAAAAGTGCATTTCTTTGTCACATTTTTTTCAGTATTTCTTTAGTGCCTTATTGCAAACAGGATGCATGTTTTGGGATATGTTTTATTCTGTACATGCTTCCTTCTTTTCACTGTGTCATTTAGGTTAGTCTTGTGGAGTAACTACAATGTCGATCCATACTGAGTTTTCTCCCATCACAGCCATTTAACTCTGTAACTGGTTTAAAATCACCATTGGTCTCATGGTGAAATCCCTGAGTAGCTTCCTTCATCTCTGTCAACTGAGTTAGCAAGGATGCCTGTAACACAACAAAATGTGGTGTGAATACTTTCTGAAGGCAATGTATGCCATTGTCTATAAGTGCTGCAACGTGATCAGTAGATGGATGGCTAATGGAGTGATGGGATATAAATACATTCTCAAAAATACAATGATGATGATCAGGGCTCGAAATTTACAGTTTTCATTGGTAGCACTAGTGCTCCCAACTTTAAATGGTTAGAAGCACAACATAAAATCACCAGAAGATTTTAATTGATTGAGATATAGCATATTGAGCCCATGTGAATTCTAGCTACTTCTGAAGATCATGTTTTGCTCTGGAAACTAATATTTAACCCTGTAAAGACACGTGTTTATTAGGAAAAGATCAAATGTTGATACAAAAACCTTTAATTTAAATTACTAAGTCATTTGTTGAACATTATGTGTAAAAGTACTACCTATCGAGATACATTACATAGAAAATTCTACATTCTCTTTAGGAGAGTCAAGTTTTGTGAGTGAAGACATGCAAGCGATCAGTCATTCATTCATTGCAATGATTGTTGATCTTCTAAAGAAGATGGCCCTTTTATTTTCTTTAAGTGCCCCCAAATATTTAGATACATGTATACTGGTAAAGTAAGCCGGGTTGTTAGCTAGCTAGCTAATGAGGTAACATGACTGAACAAGGCGTAATCAAATGCCCATTAGTGGTTTTGGAAAGACCTGCGACAATAGTTTTTGGCAGGTAGATGAAAAAAATATACCAGCCACTCAAAACTCTTACCAGCCAATGTATTTATTCACCATAATAACACACAAACAAAAACACACAAAAAAATATCGATTTAGTTTTTCCAGGTTTCGGATTTCCCCAGCATTTATTTCAGGTTTTTCACTCTCAAAATCAAACAAAAATAAAAAAACAAAAATAAGGTGGATGTTCTGATGCTTAACCAGGAGACCACCTTTAAGGTCTGGGGAATAAAAATAAACAAATATTTTGGAGGGTATAGTTGCCCTTTAATTTTAATTGCCCACCTCAAGAGACTGCTCAAAAGCACAGTTTTCAAAACAAAAAGACCACCGGATTGATACAAACCAGCATATGATATCATTCTGCAAGGTAAGCTTACTTTGCAGTTAACATTTCATTTGCAACATTTTATTGGAAAGCCTTTAGCAATGACTGTTTCGGCATGGCTATACACACAGTGGTAGACACAGGCATTCACGTCTTCAGAAAAGTTGCATGAAATACAAATCGCCGATGCATTCTTTGGCTTTGGATTGAACAAATCTACGCTCACTTCTTTCTCTAGTGCACTCGGAAACAACTGTGCAGTGAATGAAGCCCATCATTACAATAATTATTATCTGGGTATTTGTTTTTTCCTGGTTGCGCTGGTGCTCCCAAAATAAAATGTCAGGATATCTAGGAGCATATGGTCGCACTTTAGAGCCCTGGCGATGATGATAAAAAATTGCTAACTTATTTGGCCTCCAGAATGAGGCCATGGATGACAGCCCGGTTGCGCCTCGGCATCATTACAGTTGAGACACAATGAGAGAAAGAAAAAAAAGGAGAGAGAAAGAAGGGGAATAATGATGAAGAGGGGAATAATGATGGAGTCTGTCTGGAGAGGGAAAAGGACTGTTTCATCATCCTTCTGCATAAACATCTTGTTTCACTTCTTTATTCTCTTTCTTTCTCCCTCGGCTTCCATATGGAGAGAGAGTTGAGTGAGAAGAGAAAGGGAGAGATAGAAAGAGAGAGTTCTATGGAGTAGAACAGTCAGAGAGAGAGATCCCGACTAAGAGGAAGAGAGAAAGAGCAGTAAGAGACAGAGGGAGCAAAAGAGGAAGAGGGGGCACAATAGAGAGAGAGAGAGAGAGAGAGAGAGAGAGAGAGAGAGAAATGCCCTTTGAAAGAGCAGGAGGCATGCTTTCCAGGGCTGCTTTTGTGTGTCAGAACACCCGCTCTAATCAATCAGTAGTAGACTCTTGACGTACAGTATGTGCCACCGCCTCTGCTCCAAACAAATAGTGTAAGTACATCTATATACCTCTGTCTTACCATTTCCTCCTTTTGGGCATTGGCAGACAGGAGCATCTGCCCTCGCACCATGCACACACACGCGTTGCATGTGTGATTTCAGACAGGTTGCGTTTGTTGTTGTTGCATATGGTTAGAGAAGGGTGTGAGGGGAGTGTCTGTCTGGTGGGTTTCCCCGCAGGTGGAGGAGAATCCCAGCACGTGTACAGCAGAGGGGGGGGGACTCCTCTCCCACTCGCTCTCTACACTCCACTCAATAATCCACACTCCCATGCACAAATCACAGAGGGGGAAACTCCGCTGCCCAACACCCACACACTCATCCATAAATGATCAGATACACAGCTGGGAGCCTGGGATGACAGACAGAGAAAGAGGAGGAGACTGGGATAAAATAGGTGGATAAAGACAGATAGAGGGAGGGGAGAGAGATAGAGAAAGAAAGAAGGAAAGAAAGAAAGAGCATTTGCAATGGGTTGAAATAGGACAAGCACACCATAAGGTTTGAGAAACTCAAATGCATTGACTAAACAACCCACTGGATACCCCACGCCATTTTAACAAACTTGGGTAATATCTGGTTCAGATGTTCATTAATGATATTTCAACCTTTATTCAACCACTCAAAAAGATAGACAGAAGTTTGTTGAATTTCAACCATCTAAAAGCACAACCAAATTTTTTCATAAAAAAGTGTGATCACTTTCAACCATTTAAAAGCCCAGAAAAGTTCAAATAGGAATACAATGTCAGATATTTTGTATTCGACAACTTAATTGTTATCACTGTGCTTCAACTAATAGCACAACCACATTACCTGGATTCAATGATGTTTGAGATCCTTTGCAGATTATTACAGCAATTGTGAAGATCTCCACAGACCTGCGACCTTTGCATGCAATCTTTAAAATGCACACTTTCTATGATTTCATAAGAATGCATTTAGTAATGGTAAGCTCAAAATGTGGCCATGGGTGTGTTACTCATTTAAAGGTTGAATAAAGACTTTTACATTCGTTTGATTTACTGTATTACAAATTACTAATATTGAATGGTGTTTGGTTGACAAAGCAACCAATATCTGTATTTTAAGGAGATATACAGGTATCAAGCCAGATTAAGTCAGTGGTAGAGGTAGTACTATAAAAGCAGAAGATACATCTCCTTATTTGGTTGTGTTGACATCCAAACACAATTCAGTATCCAGTTTGTCTACGAATTAATAATTGTCATACCAACTTTGTGCCATCACAGGATATCTGGTAATACCGGCACTGAACACAAGAGCGCTATTTTCAAACCCCACTGAGCCTCTGGAATCCAAAGGTTAGCAATGCTAACAACAACATGTACAATTCCATAGTGAATGCTAGCTAAATGGTAATGAGAGAATGCAAACATTTAATACAATCTCTGACATAAATTATTTGCAGGACAGACATCCCAGCTCATAAAGTTATTTAGAAAATGCTACTAACAGTCTTTTGCAAGCACAAAACCAATTTTAATCAGCAAAGCTCTTGATCCAGGAGGGGATTCTCTGCTGTTCTCAAGAGAAGCTTGATTTTGCAAGAAGCTAACCACTTAGCTAGGTAGCAACTACGTTAGCAAACCAAATGTACAACTGCCGAGCATTTAGCAAATTTTAGACGTTTAACTTAATAGTTATAAGATATCTAGCTGGAATGTCCCTGATTGAGTATGTAATACCAACATGTTTCAAGCAGACCACCATAGTCCCTGTGCCCAAGAACATGATGGCAACCTGCCTAAATGACTATAGACCCGTAGCACTCACGTCCGTAGCCACGAAGTGCTTTGAAAGGCTGGTAATGGCTCACATCAACTCCATTATCCCAGAAACCCTATACCCAGTCCAATTGGCATACTGTCCAAACAGATCCACAGATGATGTACTCTATTGCACTACACACTGCCCTTTCCCACCTGGACAAAAGGAACACCTATGTGAGAATGCTGTTACTTGAATACAGCTCAGCGTTCAACACCATAGTGCCCTCAAAGCTCATCACTAAGCTAAGGATCCTGGGGCTAAACACTTCCCTCTGCAACTGGATCCTGGACTTCCTGATGGGCCGCCCCTAGGTGGTGAGGGTAGGTAGCAACACATCTGCCACACTGATCCTCAACACTGGAGCCCCTCAGGGGTGCGTGCTCAGTCCCCTTCTGTAATCCCTGTTCACCCATGACTGCATGGCCAAGCACGACTCCAACACCATCATTAAGTTTGCTGACAACACAACAGTGGTAGGCCTGATCACTGACAATGACGAGACAGCTTATAGGGTGGAGGTTAGAGAGCTGTCCGGATGGTGCCAGAATAACAACCTATCCCTCAATGTAACCAAGACTAAGGAGATGGTTGTGGACTACGGGAAAAGGAGGACCGAACACGCCCCCATTCTCATCGACGGGGCTGTAGTGGAGCAGGTTGAGAGCTTCAAGTTCCTTGGTGTCTACATCACCAACAAACTAGAATGGCCCAAACACACCAAGACAGTCGTGAAGAGTGCACAAGAAAGCCTATTCCCCCACAGGAACCTAAACATATTTGGCATGGGTCTTGCGATCCTCAAAAGGTTCTACAGCTGCAACATCGAGAGCATCCTGACCGGTTGCATCACTGCCTGGTATGGCAATTGCTCGGCCTTCAACCGCAAGGCACCACAGAGGGTAGTGCGTACGGCCCAGTACATCACTGGGGCAAAGCTGCCTGCCATCCAGGACCTCTACACCAGGCAGTATCAGAGGAAGGCCCTAAACATGGTCAAAGACCCCAGTCATAGACTGTTCTCTCTACTACCGCATGGAAAGCGGTACCGGAGTGCCAAGTCTAGGACAAAAAGGCTTCTCAACAGTTTTTACCCCAAAGGCATAAGACTCCTGAACAGGTAATCAAATGGCTACCTGGACTATTTGCATTGTGTGCCACCCCAACCCCTCTTTTACACTGCTGCTACTCTCTGTTTATCATATATGCATAGTCACTTTAACCATATCTACATGTACATACTACCTCAATCAGCCCAACTAACCGGTGCCTGTATATAGCATCGCTACTGTTATAGCCTCGCTACTGTATACAGCCTCGCTACTGTCATTTTTCACTGTCTTTTTTACTGTTGTTTTTATTTCTTTACTTACCTATTTTTTCACCTGATACCCTTTTTGCATTGTTGGTTAGAGCACGTGACAATTCAACTTTGATATGATTTTGATTTGGCAAACATTTCGTTTTCAATGTCATGCTGTAACTAGATCATCTGGTGCATACTGCACAACAGTGAGTGAGTGACTCACAAGGCCTCCGGTCTCTCGTCTTTGTGTGCTTGTAAACAAAACAACATGCGACTAGGGACTGATGGTAAGCTTTATAATGAAAAATAATGTGACAGCGGAAATGAAGAACGAGATCTGCTTTATCTCCTAACGTATTGCACAAGTTGACTGCAGGTATTTACTTAAAAAGTAGCCGCAAATATTCAAATGTATAAAAAAATACTTTCAACGGTAATGACGATATTGAAAAACCATCTTGTGGATATTTCCAGATACCCCAGTATAAGGTATATAGGGCATACCACCCAAGCCTAGTCTTGATCTTTACCAAAAATATAAGTTAAACAATAGAACTAAATCAAATCAAAGGCACTTTTAAATAACGTTTGATTTGATTGTCCTATTCTTTAGCTTTGATTTTTGGTTGAGATGGAGACAATAATTTATATTCTGGATTCACAACTTGAAGATTACATTTTAAAAATCAACCAAAACTTGAAACACTAGGCATACACAGTATGTACTGTCTATTTTTTATTGAACCCCGAGTGGAATTGAAACAACAGCTGTTGATGATTCTGCAAATGCTATATAGGCCGAAATAGCATCACTGATAACATAAGAGTGATAAAGTATGGTTACATTAATTTTCTTTGATAAACCTACCCTTTGGAATGACTTTGGTAGCAACAGTGCTATCCCAGAACAACAGCAAAGGACCTTGTGAAAACGCTGTAGGAAACGGGTACAAAAGTATCTATATCCACAGTAAAACAAGTCCTACATCGACATAACCTGAAAGGCCGCTCAGCAAGGAATAAGCCACAGCTCCAAATCCGCCATAAAAAAGCCAGACTACGGTTTGCATCTGCACATGGGGACAAAGATCGTACATTTTGGAGAAATGTCCTCTGGTCTGAATAAAAAATATTAGAACTGTTTTGCCATAATGACAATTGTTATGTTTGGAGGAAAAAGGGGGAGGCCTGCAAGCCAAAGAACACCATCACAACCGTGAAGAACAGGAGTGGCAGCATCATGTTGTGGGGGTGCTTTGCTGCAGGAGGGACTGGTACACTTCACAAAATAGATGGCATCATGAGGGAGGAAAAGTATCTGGATATGTTGAAGCAAAATCTCAAGACATCAGTCAGGAAGTTAAAGATTGGTCGCAAATGGGTCTTCCAAATGGACAATGACCACAAGCATACTTCCAAAGTTGTGGCAAAATGGCTTAAGAACAACAAAGTCAAGGTATTGGAGTGGCCATCACAAAGCCCTGAACTCAATACTATAGAAAATCTGTGGGCAGAACTGAAAAAGCTTGCGCGAGCAAGCAGGCCTACAAACCCAACTTATTGTGGGAAGTTTGACCTAAGTTAAACAATTTAAAGGCAATGCTACCAAATACTAATTGAGTGTATGTAATCTTCTGACCCACTGGGAATGTGATGAAATAAATCACTCTCTATTACTCTGACATTTCACATTCTTAAAATAAAGTGGTGATCCTAACTGACCAAAGACAGGGAATTTTTACTAGAATTAAATGTCAGGAATTGTGAAAAAAACTGAGTTGAAATGTATTTCGCTAAGGTGTATGTAAACTTCCGAATTCAACTGTAGGTTTTCCTTTTGTTCAGATAGGAAAGGGCAGTGTGGAGTGCAATAGAGATTGCATCATCTGTGGATCTGTTTGGGCGGTATGCTGATTGGAGTGGGACTAGGGTTTCTGGGATAATGATGTTGATGTGAGCCATTACCAGCCTTTCAAAGCACTTCATGGCTATGGACGTGTGCTACAGGTCGGTAGTCATTTAGGCAGGTTACCTTCGTGTTCTTGGGCACAGGGACTATGGTGGTCTGCTTGAAACATGTTGGTATTACAGACTCAATCAGGGACATGTTGAAAATGTCAGTGAAGACACCTGCCCGTTGGTCAGCACATGCCTGGAACACACATCCTGGTAATCCGTCTGGTAATCCGTCTGGCCCCGCAGTCTTGTGAATGTTGACCTGTTTAAAGGCCTTTCTCGCATCGGCTATGGAGAGCGTGATCATACAGTCGTCCGGAACAGCTGATGCTCTTGTGCATGTCTCAGTGTTGCTTGACTCGAAGCGAGCATAGAAGTGATTAGCTTGTCTGGTAGACTTGTGTCACTGGGCAGCTCGTGGCTGTGCTTCCCTTTGTAGTCTGTATAGTTTGCAAGCCCTGCCACATAAGGCAAGCGTCGGAGCCGGTGTAGTACGATTCAATCTTAGCTCTGTATTGATGCTTTGCCTGTTTGATGGTTCGTCGGAGGGCATAGCATGATTTCTTATTAGCTTCCGGGTTAGAGTCCCGCACCTTGAAAGCGGCAGCTCTACCCTTTAGCTCAGTGTGAATGTTGCCTGTAATCCATGGCTACTGGTCGGTATGTACAGTATGTACAGTCACTGTGGGGACAACGTCCTCGATGCACTTATTGATGTGGTGTACTCCTTAATGCCATCGGAAGAATCCCGGAACACGTTCTAGTCTGTGATAGCAAAACAGTCCTGTAGTTTAGCATCTGCTTCATCTGACCACTTTTTTTATAGACCGAGTCACTGGTGCTTTCAGCTTTAATTTGTGCTTGTAAGCAGGAATAAGGAGGATAGAAATATGGTCAAATTTACCAAATGGAGGGCGAGGGAGAGCTTTGTACACGTCTCTGTGTGTGGAGTACAGGTGATCTAGAATTTCCCTCTGGTTGCACATTTAACATGTTGATAGAAATTAGGTAGAACTGATTTAATATCCCCGGCCACTAGGAGTGCCGCCTCTGGGTGAACGGTTTCCTATGTGCTTATTTCCTTATACAGCTGACTGAGTGCGGTCTTAGTTCCAGCTTCCATCTGTGGTGGTAAATAAATAGCCACGAAAAGTATAGCTGAGAACTCTCTTGGCAAATAATGTGGTCTGCATTTTATCACAAGATACTCTACTTCAGGCGGGCAATATTCAAATATTGTCAAATGATTGCATGTTGGCGAGTAATATTGACGGTAACGGCAGCAGTCCCTCTCGCCTTCTGCGGGTCCTTACGATGCACGCAGCTCTGTGTCCTCTGTACCTGCGTCTCTTCCTCTTGCAAATAACTGGGATGTTGGCCTTGTTGGGTGTTCAGGAAAATGTCCTGTGCGTCCTGCTTGTTGAAGAAAAAATCTTTGTCTAATCCGAGGTGATTGATCGCTGTCCTGATATCAGAAACTTTATGCACAAAATGAGTTACAAGTAACGCAAAAAAAAACACGTAACAACAGAATTGGTTGGCCGCCCATAAAATTGCTGCCATTTCTTCCAGCGCCATTTTACTCTGACAGAGCTCCATAGTTCCTTTGTGGAGATCGGCAGCACTCCACCAATCAGGCCTTTATGGTCTAGTGTCCAGGCGGGAGCCACTCCTCAGTAAAACGCACATGACATCCCAGTTGGAGTTTTCCAAAAGGCACC
The DNA here is from genome assembly GCF_045791955.1 of Oncorhynchus clarkii lewisi. Classification (NCBI taxonomy): domain Eukaryota; kingdom Metazoa; phylum Chordata; class Actinopteri; order Salmoniformes; family Salmonidae; genus Oncorhynchus; species Oncorhynchus clarkii. Next base: position 6,277,053 of record NC_092169.1, read on the forward strand.
TAAAGGACTCAGCAAGATTCTCTGGTCAGATGAACACAAGGTTTTAACTCTTTGGCATGAATGCCAAGTGTCACGTCTGGAGGAAAACTGGCACCATCTTTACGATGAAGAATGGAGGTGGCAGCATCATGCTGTGGGGATGTTTTTCAGTGGCAGGGACTGGGAGACGAGGTTTCTAAAAACCTGTTTTTGCTTTGTCATTATGGGGCATTGTGTGTAGATTGAGGAGGGGAAAAACAATGTAATCCATTTTAGAATAAGGCTGTAACATAACAAAATGTGGAAAAAGTAAAGCGGTCTAAATACTTTCCAAATGCACTGTGCATACAGAATGTGAGAAACACCTCAAAGTGATGCTGTGTTTCGTGGACAGTGAATGTGGACACTATTCCATGTATGAAATTAAAATTAACAAGTAACCCTGGCCAATGTAGAGAGGAGAGCACCTTTGGGAAAAGGAACAGATCCATATGGGAACATGAGATTTCAAGGCCGTGATACAGAAAACAAGTGTTAGTGGATATACAGTGCCTTGCGAAAATATTCGGCCCCCTTGAACTTTGCGACCTTTTGCCACATTTCAGGCTTCAAACATAAAGATATAAAACTGTATTTTTTTGTGAAGAATCAAAAACAAGTGGGACACAATCATGAAGTGGAACGACATTTATTGGATATTTCAAACTTTTTTAACAAATCAAAAACTGAAAAATTGGGCGTGCAAAATTATTCAGCCCCCTTAAGTTAATACTTTGTAGCGCCACCTTTTGCTGCGATTACAGCTGTAAGTCGCTTGGGGTATGTCTCTATCAGTTTTGCACATCGAGAGACTGACATTTTTTCCCATTCCTCCTTGCAAAACAGCTCGAGCTCAGTGAGGTTGGATGGAGAGCATTTGTGAACAGCAGTTTTCAGTTCTTTCCACAGATTCTCGATTGGATTCAGGTCTGGACTTTGACTTGGCCATTCTAACACCTGGATATGTTTATTTTTGAACCATTCCATTGTAGATTTTGCTTTATGTTTTGGATCATTGTCTTGTTGGAAGACAAATCTCCGTCCCAGTCTCAGGTCTTTTGCAGACTCCATCAGGTTTTCTTCCAGAATGGTCTTGTATTTGGCTCCATCCATCTTCCCATCAATTTTAACCATCTTCCCTGTCCCTGCTGAAGAAAAGCAGGCCCAAACCATGATGCTGCCACCACCATGTTTGACAGTGGGGATGGTGTGTTCAGCTGTGTTGCTTTTACGCCAAACATAACGTTTTGCATTGTTGCCAAAAAGTTCAATTTTGGTTTCATCTGACCAGAGCACCTTCTTCCACGTTTGGTGTGTCTCCCAGGTGGCTTGTGGCAAACTTTAAATGACACTTTTTATGGATATCTTTAAGAAATGGCTTTCTTCTTGCCACTCTTCCATAAAGGCCAGATTTGTGCAATATACGACTGATTGTTGTCCTATGGACAGAGTCTCCCATCTCAGCTGTAGATCTCTGCAGTTCATCCAGAGTGATCATGGGCCTCTTGGCTGCATCTCTGATCAGTCTTCTCCTTGTATGAGCTGAAAGTTTAAAGGGACGGCCAGGTCTTGGTAGATTTGCAGTGGTCTGATACTCCTTCCATTTCAATATTATCGCTTGCACAGTGCTCCTTGGGATGTTTAAAGCTTGGGAAATCTTTTTGTATCCAAATCCGGCTTTAAACTTCTTCACAACAGTATCTCAGACCTGCCTGGTGTGTTCCTTGTTCTTCATGATGCTCTCTGCGCTTTTAACGGACCTCTGAGACTATCACAGTGCAGGTGCATTTATACGGAGACTTGATTACACACAGGTGGATTGTATTTATCATCATTAGTCATTTAGGTCAACATTGGATCATTCAGAGATCCTCACTGAACTTCTGGAGAGAGTTTGCTGCACTGAAAGTAAAGGGGCTGAATAATTTTGCACGCCCAATTTTTCAGTTTTTGATTTGTTAAAAAAGTTTGAAATATCCAATAAATGTCATTCCACTTCATGATTGTGTCCCACTTGTTGTTGATTCTTCACAACAAAATACAGTTTTATATCTTAATGTTTGAAGCCTGAAATGTGGCAAAAGGTCGCAAAGTTCAAGGGGGCCGAATACTTTCGCAAGGCACTGTATAATACAAGGAGACACATTGATAGATGAGCCACTGTTGGGGTCGTAACACCGCTCAGAGAGTGTTAATGTATCTGAGTGTCTTTTGTCCTCACAAGGGCATAGGGGGCATACATGTGGCCACATGTAGTAGTACATACAGTACAAACACACACAGACTCTTTCTATCCCTTTCTATCTCTCTCTCCATCTCTCTCTCTCTCTCCAATCAGCCAGCCAACCATATGCCTCCTAGAGAGTGAATTATGTAATAAATGGAGGTTACAGACCTGGTTATTTCTGTCCTTTTGATGGAGCCCCTGCTGGATAGCAGGTGAAAGGCCAATCATGCTCAGCGTCACCCTTGGTGGCTCCGGTCCCCAGGGATCCTGTGTGTGACTGACGGAAATAAAGGAAACTGACCTAACAACACCAGATGTGAAAGTCTTCTTCTGTCCAAATGGATCTGAGAACCACATGTCTGCTGTAACTGATTGGATGGCTTTCATCATTGAAGCTCCACAGATAAACTAGAGTAGGTTGAGAGAGTGAAAATGAAAAGTTGGTAGAGAGCGCTGTATAAAACAAATCAAATTGTATTTGTCACATGCGCCGAATGCAACAGTTGTAGCAATTACACTGAAATGGTTACTTACAAGCCTGCATTGTTGGTTCAGTAAAAAAATAGATAAGTAAAACATTTAAATAACATCATTAAAGAGCAGTAGTAAAAAAGCAGTAACGAGGCTATATACAGGGGGTACCGGTGCAGAGTCAATGTGTGGGGGGGGGCACAGGTTAGTCGAGGTAATTGAGGTAATATGTACATGTAGGTAGAGTTAAAGTGACTATGCATAGATACACAAACAAAAGTAGCAGCAGCGTAAAGGAGAGGGTGGCGGGGACAATGCAAATAGTCTGGGTAGCTGTTCATGACTCTTATGGCTTGGGGGCAGAAGCTGTTAAGAAGCCTTTTGGACCTAGACTTGACGCTCGGGTACCGCTTGCCATGCGGTAGCAGAGAGAACAGTCAATGACTAGGGTGGCTGGAGTTTTTGACAATTTTTAGGGCCTTCCTCTGACAACACCTGGATGGCAGGAACCTTGGCCCCAGTGATGTACTGGGCCATGCGCACTACCCTCTGTAGTGCCTTGCGGTTGGAGGCCGAGCAGTTGCCATACCAGGCAGTGATGCAACCAGTCGATGGTGCAGCTGTAGAACTTTTTTAGGATCTGAGGACCCATGGAAAATGTTTTCAGTTTCCTGAAGGGGAATAGGCTTTCTCGTGCCCTCTTCACGACTGTCTTGGTGTGTTTGGACTATTCTAGTTTGTTGGTGATGTGAACACCAAGGTACAGACGACAGGTATAGAAAATAAGACAAAATTACTATTCAATAGGTTGAATCAAAGGACTTGCCCGCTGTACAAATAACCATGCTGTCACTGTTACATGTTGAGCAAACACTGTCAACAATTATTGTAGTAATAATAATAATAATTGATTGGAATTATATAACGCTTTTCTACCAATTGAGGTGCTCAAAGCGATTTACATGGAAAGGGGGAAACTCACCTCATCCACCACTAATGTGCAGTACCCATCTGGGAGATACATGGTAAACATATTTGTGCCAGAACGCTGACCGGACATCAGCTTGTAACAATTTTAACAATTAACAGGGAAGCATTTGGATTGTTATGTCAGTTAGATGGAATGGTGTTTCCATAGTTACTGCAAGGCAGAGATGCCTGATTGAGGATCCAATTAGGTTGGTGCCAGGAAATCATGACCAATACAAGTCATTAAATTAAATTGTAAACATAAAGAGACACTGCTAATTAGTAAACAATGAGCAATTGATCGTTGTAATTAGCCAGTTTGCATTGGGTTAGCTAATTATGGAAGATTGGTATATGTCAAGGGAAATATAGTATCATTTCTAACAAAGCTTTATACACATATTTCAGGATGATGTGTATCCATGGAAATAATCAGAATTCATATCATGACAGTTTTGAAAACATGGTTTGTCCAAAGAAAGTGGTCTCTTGGCACAACTTACCCCAGGTATGGGGTAAATTGAGCATCGGGACAGAGTAAGTTGAGCCGCCTTGTGGTAATTGGGTGATGGTGTCCTGTGACAATGGATGATGATGCTGGTAGCTCAAAGTTTAATTAATGGAATGTGGGTGTGGTATATTGTATATCTCTGATTTATAAAACAATTTTAAAACAAACTACTTTGGTTTAGATACAAGCATTAGGAAATTTATAACACAAACTAACTTGCTTACCACTTTTTCCATGTGGTTTCTTCCTTCACAGACTCTATTATGACCTCTTCTTAAATATTTTGTCACATGATTAATTTTGTGTATGTTTTCCTAGAACGAGGGTGAGTGGCACAACTAACCCTTTGTCTCGACTCACTCCACTCTCCCTTACAGTGGCTTGTTGTTGTTTTGGGAAAAATTTAGACACATAACTTGTTTGGCACACACTGTAGACAGAACAGCTGAGACGAACATTCCATTGGACTAGTGCTGAGTGATTAGTGGTTTCTGAGGTTGATTCGGTTTTGGGTTCGATTACCAAAAAATATGTCAATTATCTTTTTAAACATTATATAATGTTTATAACATTTCATAATGCATTATGTGTGTTGAATGCTGTCACAACACAGACAAAAAAACAATGAATACAAGTCCCATGATGGTAGTGACTGTCTGTTACTGCTTATCACATTAATAACCTTCATTCATTTACATTACTTTAATAAAATATTTCATTTGTTGTGTATATGACATTTGTATTATTTGATGACTATTATTTCATTCAAAGTCATCATCTCATTACCATTGAGCTGCTGCCTATGCTGTCTTAGGTCTGTCTTCACCGTCTTATTCACTGTCTTAGGTCTGTTAGGATCACCACTTTATTTTAAGAATGTGAAATGTCAGAATAATAGCAGAGAGAATGATTTCTTTCAGATTTGATTTCTTTCATCACATTCGCAGTGGGTCAGAAGTGTACATACACTCAATTCGTATTTGGTAGCATTGCCTTTAAATTGTTTAACTTTTGTCAAACATTTCGGGTAGCCTTCCACAAGCTTCCCACAATAAGTTGGGTGAATTTTGGCCAATTGCTCCTGACAGAGCTGGTGTAACTGAGTCAGGTTTGTAGGCCTCCTATCTCACACACACTTTATCAGCTCTGCCCACAAATTGTATATGGGATTGACGTCAGGCCTTTGTGATGGCCACTCCAATACCTTGATTTTGTTGTCCTTATGCCATTTTGCCACAACTTTGGAAGTATGCTTGGGGTCATTGTCCATTTGGAAGACCCACCAAGCTTTAACTTCCTGACTGATGTCTTGAGATGTTGCTTCAATATATCCACATAATTTGCCTCCCTCATGATGCCATCTATTTTGTGAAATGCACCAGTCCCTCCTGCAGCAAAGCAACCCCACAACATGATGCTGACACTCCCCTGCTTCACGGTTGGGATGGTGTTCTTTTATGGAGGTTTATGGAGGTTTTGGAGCTGTGGCTTCTTCCTTGCTGAGTGGCCTTTCAGGTTAGGTCGATATAGGACTCATTTTACTGTGGATATAGATATAGTACCTGTTTCCTCAAGCATCTTCACAAGGTCCTTTGGGGTTGTTCTGGGATTGATTTGCACTTTTCACACCAAAGTATGTTCATCTCCAGGAGACAGAAAACTTCTCCTTCCTGAGTGGTATGACGGCTGCGTGGTCCCAGGGTGTTTATACTTGCGTATTATTGTTTGTACAGATGAACGTGGTACCTTCAGGCGTTTGGAAATTGCTCCCAAGGATGAATCAGACTTGTGGAGGTCTACAATTTTTTTTTCTGAGGTCTTGGCTGATTTCTTTTGATTTGCCCATGATGTCAAGCAAAGAGGCACTGAGTTTGAAGGTAGGCCTTGAAATACATACACAGGTAAACCTCCAATTGACTGAAATTATGTCAATTAACCTATCAGAAGCTTCTAAAGCCATGACATAATTTTCTGGAATTTTCCAAGCTGTTTAAAGGCACAGTCAACTTATTGTATGTAAACTTCTGACCTACTGGACTTGTGATACAGTGAATTATAAGTGAAGTAATCTGTCTGTAAACAATTGTTGGAAAACTTGCCAAAACTATAGTTAACAAGAAATGTGTGGAGTGGTTGAAAAATGAGTTTTAATGACTCCAACCTAAGTGTATGTAAACTTCCGACTAAAACTCTATGTATTATCATGGATTTATAATCAGCTATAAAATGGGGCAGTCATTTTGGACCGGGAACACAGAATTAATTAACATGAAACGAATACAACAGGAGGGTTAACTATGTAGAATACTGGCCTATTGGAAACTACAACTACCTACTACATCACACAGTTCGGGCTTGATCTGATTTATCTATGGAGAAACTGCGTAATGTGCACATTGAGTTCAGAGGGAAAAAAACAGAATGAAATGGAATTCAAATAATTGAACTAATGTTGCTTCAAAACTGAAATTTTGGTTAATTGCTCAGCACAAACTAGGCACACACTGGTTGAATCAATGTTGATTACATTGGATTTTTTAAACGCCATCAACATTTTAGTGCTAGCCGAGCCCTTACCCGAACCCTAGGTATTTATGAAAAAACAGGCCCTACCCGAATGTATAATCTCAGGGCCCATCAAGCTCGGGTCAGGTAGCAGAGCAGCCCCTCTTCTGTAGCAGGGCTGTGTGTAGCCAGGCTGAAGTGCTGGGAGTGGGTTCATCATCAGGCCTGATCTGGTTCAGATGAATACAGCAGGATACCACATTATGGATGGCATTGACAGCCGGTGAGAGGCCTCCAAAACCACAGAAATAGACTGACCCTGTAGGAGTCTGAGAGGAAAGGGCACACTCCCTCTCATTCCCCCCCACACCCCCTCTGTCGGAGTCTGATGATGACTTACTTTTAGAGACACAGACACGCACAGTCTGACTGATGGCCGGATGTTTGTCATCCATACACACAGGAGGTCTGTCTCTGTCATAGCTGTGGTGATCTGGAAGGAATGGTGGCTCAATGCTCCCTGAGTGGAATGGATTCCCATCAGTCTCTATACCTGGATAGATTTGGGATGCAATCTGTCTGTTTCGCCGTCATTCATCTGAGAAAAGGGTTTGGAGAAATATAAAGCAACACTTCATGACACATCTTAAAACTGAAGTTGGCATCATACTAGGGGTGGCAGGTAGACTAGTGTTTAGAGCGTTGGGTCAGTAACTGAAAGGTTGCTGGATCGAATCCCTGAGCTGACAAGGTGAAAATCTGTCATTCTGAGCAAGGCAGTTAACCCACTGTTCCCTGGGCATTGAAGACGTGGATGTTGATTATGGCCGCTCCCTGCACCTCTCTGATTCAGAGGGGTTAGGTAAGATGTGTTCAGATGTACAACATACGTGGTATTTGGGAGAGCATGGTGCTTGCAACACCAGGATAGTGGGTTGGTTTTCCTTGACCACCTATAGGTAAAATATAAGTCACTGTATAAAAGCATCAGCTAAATGGCATGTTACGTTATACTGTATATTCTAAATTATAGTGCCATTGAAACATAGTCATAGAAAAACACAGTCCAATATCTGTGTGCTTATAGCAATAACGATGAGGATATTTGTGGCAACCCTCTTCTTTCTGATGTAAAGGGACACCCTTACCTTTACATAAAGGCAACAATCTCACAGAGAGAATGGTGTCCATTACTACAGTGATGGCTGATGCCTGTCTTCTACTGGCCAGTCCAGTGCCATGGTTACCAACCCTGTGAAAACAGCATGTCACCCATCAGTGACTCTGAGCCAGAAGGGAATCCCCCTGTCGCCCAACCACCACCACCACTCTCTGTTCCAGTTCGGACCACACAGGCTAGTTGCTCATCTCATTACTGGCCTGTGAAGAATTTATTTGACCTTCATTTAACCAATTTATTTACAACTGAGACCTGGCCAAGACAAAGCAAAGCAGTGCGACAAAAACAATAATACAGAGTTACACATGGGATAAACAATCATACAGTCAATAACACAATAGAAAAATCTGCATACAGTGTGTGCAAACGAAGTAAGGAGGTAAGGCAATAAATAGGCCAATAGTGGCAAAGTAATTACAATTGATCAAATTACACTGGAGTTATATATGTGCAGATGAGGATGTGCAAGTAGAAATACTGGTGTGCTAAAGAGTAGAAAAACAAATATAGGGATGAGGTATGTAGTTGGTTGGATGGGATATTTACATATGGGCTGTGTACAGCTGCAGCGATCGGTAAGCTTCTCTGACAGCTGACACTTAAACTTAGTGAGGGAGATACAAGTTTCCAACTTCAGTGATTTTTGCAATTCGTTCCAGTCATTGGCAGCAGAGAACTGGAAGGAAAGTCGGCCACAGGAGGTGTTGGCTTTGGGAATGACAAGTGAGATATACTGTACCTGCTGGAGCGCGTGCTACGGGTGGGTGTTGCTATCGTGACCAGTGAGCTGAGATAAGGCGGAGCTTTACCTAGCAAAGACTTCTAGATGACCTGGAGCCAGTGGGTTTGGCGACAAATATTTGGGGAATACCAGCCAATGAGAGCATTCAGGTAGCAGTGGTGGAAGGTATATAGGGCTTTGGTGACAAAACAAATGGCACTGTGATAGACTGCATCCAATTTGCTGAGTGGAGTGTTGGAGGCTATTTTATGAATTACATCACCGAAGACAAGGACCGGTAGGATAGTCAGTTTTACGAGGGTATGTTTGGCAGCATGAGTGAAGGAGGCTTTGTTGCGAAATAAGAAGCTGATTCTAGATTTAACTTTGGATTGGAGATGCTTAATGTGAGTCTGGAAGGAGAGTTTACAGTCTAGCCAGACACCTAGGTATTTATAGTTGTTGACATATTCTAAGTCAGAACTGTCCAGAGTAGTGGCCCGCCCGGGCGGGTGCAGGCAGCGATGGATTGAAGAGCATGCATTTCGTTTAACTAGCATTTAGGAGCAGTTGGAGGCCACGGAAGGAGTGTTGTATGGCGTTGAAGCTCGTTATGGAGGTTTGTTAACACAGTGTCCAAAGAAGGGTCAGATGTATACAGAATGGTGTTGTCACCCACAGCAAGAGCGACATCATTGATAATACAGAGAAAAGAGTCGGCCCAAGAATTGAACCCTGTGGCACCCCCATAGAGACTGCCAGAGGTCCAAACAACAGGCCCTCCGATTTGACACAATGAAATCTATCTGAGAAGTAGTTAGTGACCCAGACGAGGCAGTCATTAGAGAAACCAACGCTGATGAGTCTGCCAATAAGAATGCGGTGATTGACCGAGTCGAAAGCCTTGGACAGGTGGATGAAGACGGCTACACAATAGTGTCTTTTATCGATGGCGGGTATGATATCGTTTAGGACCTTGAGAGTGGCTGAGGTGCACTCGTGACCAGCTCGGAAACCAGATTGCACAGCAGAGAAGGTACAGTGGGATTCGAAATGGTCAGTGAGCTGTTTGTTCACTTGAAATTCGAAGACTTTAGAAAGGCAGGGCAGGATGGATATTGGTCTGTAACAGTTTGGGTCTAGAGTGTCTCCCCCTTTGAAGAGGGGGATGACCGTGGCCACTTTCCAATCTTTAGGAATCTCAGACGATACGAAAGAGTGATTGAATAGACTAGTAATAGGGGTTGCAAAAATGGTGGCGGATAATTTTAGGAAGAGGGTCCAGATTGTCTAGCCCAGCTGATTTGTAGGGATCCAGATTTTGCAGCTCTTTCAGAAAATCAGCTGTCTGGATTTGCTGCGGGGGGTGTAGAGCTGTTTGCTGGGTTTGGGGTAGCCATGTGGAAAGCATGGCCAGCCGTAGAGAAATGGTTATTTAAATTCTCGATTATTGTGGATTTATCAGTGGTGACAGTGTTTCCTAGTCTCAGTGGGCAGCTGGGAGGAGGTACTCTTATTCTCCATGGACTTCACAGTGTCCCAAAACTTTTTGGAATTAGTGCTGCAGGACAAGGATTTCTGTTTGCTTTCCTAACTGACTGTGTGTATTGGTTCCTGACTTCCCTGAAACGTTGCAAATCGCGGGGACTATTCAATGCTAGTGCAGTACGCCACAGGGTGTTTTTGTGCTGGTCAAGGGCAGTCAAGTCTGGAGTGAACCAAGGGCTATATCTGTTCTTAGTTCTACATTTTTTTAAAGGGCATGCTTATTTAAGATGGTGAGGAAAGCAGTTTAAAAGAACAACCAGGCATCCTCTACTGACTGGAGGAGGTCAATATCCTTCCTGTCACGCCGATCCTCTTCCTGGAAATGACTGGACCAAAGCGCAGCGTGATGAGAGTACATTTCTTTTTATTTTAAATGAATGTCGCCAACAAAACAAGGAAACGACCGTGAAGCTTAACTTGGGCAATAGTGCGACTAACAAAGATAACTACCTACAAATGCGAAAGGAAAAAAGGCTGCCTACGTATGATTCCCAATCAGAGACAACGATAGACAGCTGCCTCTGATTGAGAACCACACCCGGCCAAACACAAAGAAATAAAAATAAAGGAACTAGAATGCCCACCCTAGTCACACCCTGGCCTAACCAATATAGAGAATAAAAGCCTCTCTATGGCCAGGGCGTGGCATTTCCAGGATACCCGGGCCAGGTCGATTAGAAAGGCCTGCTTGCAGAAGTGTTTTGAGCGCTTGACAGTGATGAGGGGTGGTCGTTTTACCGCAGACCCATAACAGACGCAGGCAATGAGGCAGTGATCGCTGAGATCCTGGTTGAAAACAGCAGAGGTGTATTTAGAGGGCAAGTTGATCAGGATGATATCTACGAGGGTGCCCATGTTTACAGATTTGGGGTTGTACCTAGTTGGTTCCTTGATAATTTGTGTGAGATTAAGGGCATCTAGCTTAGATTCTAGGACGGCCGGGGTGTTAAGCATATCCCAATTTAGGTCACCTAGTTGTAAGGACTCTGACGATAGATGGGGGCCAATCAATTTACATATGGTGTCCAGGGCACAGCAGGCAGCTGAGGGGGGTCTATAACAAACGGCAACAGTGAGGGACTTATTTCTGCAGAGATGGATCTTTAAAAGTAGAAGCTCTAACTGTTTGGGCATAGACCTAGATAGTATGACAGATTGCAATTCGGCCCCCTTTAGCAGTTCTGTCTTGACGGAAGATGTTGTAATTGGGGATGGAAATCTCTGAATTTTTGGTGGCATTCCTAAGCCAGGATTCAGACACAGCTAGGACATCAGAGCTGGTAGAGTGTGCTAAAGCAGTGAATAAAGCAAACTTATGGAGGAGGCTTCTGATGTTAACATGCATGAACAGCATTCCCCAAGAGAGGATGACTTTCACTTTAGCAGTGATAAATTCATGAACTTCTTTGAGGAAAAGATTATGATTATTAGAAAGCAAATTACGGACTCTTCCTTAAATCTGCGTATTCCTTCAAAGCTCAGTTGTCCTGAGTCTGCACAACTCTGCCAGGACCTAGGATCAAGAGAGACGCTCAAGTGTTTTAGTACTATATCTCTTGACACAATGATGAAAATAATCATGGCCTCTAACCTTCAAGCTGCATACTGGACCCTATTCCAAATAACTACTGAAAGAGCTGCTTCCTGTGCTTGGCCCTCCTATGTTGAACATAATAAACGTCTCTCTATCCACCGGATGTGTACCAAACTCACTAAAAGTGGCAGTAATAAAGCCTCTCTTGAAAAAGCCAAACCTTGACCCAGAAAATATAAAAAACTATCGGCCTATATCGAATCTTCCATTCCTCTCAAAAATTTTAGAAAAGGCTGTTGCGCAACAACTCACTGCCTTCCTGAAGACAAACAATGTATACGAAATGCTTCAGTCTGGTTTTAGACCCCATCATAGCACTGAGACGGCACTTGTGAAGGTGGTAAATTACATTTTAATGGCATCGGACCGAGGCTCTGCATCTGTCCTCGTGCTCCTAGACCTTAGTGCTGCTTTTGATACCATCGATCACCACATTCTTTTGGAGAGATTGGAAACCCAAATTGGTCTACACGGACAAGTTCTGGCCTGGTTTAGATCTTATCTGTCGGAAAGATATCAGTGTGTCTCTGTGAATAGTTTGTCCTATCAACTGTACATTTCGGTGTTCCTCAAGGTTCCGTTTTAGGACCACTATTGTTTTCACTATATATTTTACCTCTTGGGGATGTTATTCGAAAACATAATGTTAACTTTCACTGCTATGCGGATGACACACAGCTGTACATTTCAATTAAACATGGTGAAGCCCCAAAATTGCCCTTGCTAGAAGAATGTGTTTCAGACATAAGGAAGTGGATGGCTGCAAACTTTCTACTTTTAAACTCGGACAAAACAGAGATGCTTGTTCTAGGTCCCAAGAAACAAAGAGATCTTCTGTTGAATCTGACAATTAATCTTAATGGTTGTACAGTCGTCTCAAATAAAACTGTGAAGGACCTCGGCGTTACTCTGGACCCTGAATTCTCTTTTGAAGAACATATCAAGACCATTTCAAGGACAGCTTTTTTCCATCTACGTAACATTGCAAAAATCAGAAACTTTCTGTCCAAAAATGATGCAGAAAAATTAATCCATGCTTTTGTCACTTCTAGGTTAGACTACTGCAATGCTCTACTTTCCGGCTACCCGGATAAAGCACTAAATAAACTTCAGTTAGTGCTAAATACGGCTGCTAGAATCCTGACTAGAACCAAAAAATTTGATCATATTACTCCAGTGCTAGCCTCTCTACACTGGCTTCCTGTCAAAGCAAGGGCTGATTTCAAGGTTTTACTGCTAACCTACAAAGCATTACATGGGCTTGCTCCTACCTATCTCTCTGATTTGGTCCTGCCGTACATACCTACACGTATGCTACGGTCACAAGACGCAGGCCTCCTAATTGTCCCTAGAATTTTTAAGCAAACAGCTGGAGGCAGGGCTTTCTCCTATAGAGCTCCATTTTTATGGAACGGTCTGCCTACCCATGTCAGAGACGCAAACTCGGTCTCAACCTTTAAGTCTCTACTGAAGACTCATCTCTTCAGTGGGTCATATGATTAAGTGTAGTCTGGCCCAGGAGTGGGAGGGTGAACGGAAAGGCTCTGGAGCAACGAACTGCCCTTGCTGTCTCTGCCTGGCCGGTTCCTCTCTTTCCACTGGGATTCTCTGCCTCTAACCCTATTACAGGGGCTGAGTCACTGGCTTACTGGGGCTCTCTCATGCCGTCCCTGGAGGGGTGCGTCACCTGAGTGGGTTGAGTCACTGATGTGGTCATCCTGTCTGGGTTGCCCCCCCCCCCCCCCCTTGGGTTGTGCCGTGGCGGAGGTCTTTGTGGGCTATACTCAGCCTTGTCTCAGGATGGTAAGTTGGTGGTTGAAGATATCCCTCTAGTGGTGTGGGGGCTGTGCTTTGGCAAAGTGGGTGGGGTTATATCCTTCCTGTTTGGCCCTGTCCGGGGGTGTCCTCGGAATGGGCCACAGTGTCTGCTGACCCCTCCTGTCTCAGCCTCCAGTATTTATTCTGCAGTAGTTTATGTGTCGGGGGGCTAGGGTCAGTTTGTTATATCTGGAGTACTTCTCCTGTCCTATGAATCTAAGTGTGCGTTCTCTAATTCTCTCCTTCTCTCTTTCTCTCTCTCGGAGGACCTGAGCCCTAGGACCATGCCCCAGGACTACCTGACATGATGACTCCTTGCTGTCCCCAGTCCACCTGGCTGTGCTGCTGCTCCAGTTTCAACTGTTCTGCCTGGTCATTTATGAACATTTGAACATCTTGGCCATGTTCTGTTATAATCTCCACCCGGCACAGCCAGAAGAGGACTGGCCATCCCACATATGCTCTCTCTAATTATCTCTTTCTTTCTCTCTCTCGGAGGACCTGAGCCCTAGGACCATGCCCCAGGAATACCTGACATGATGACTCCTTGCTGTCCCCAGTCCACCTGACTGTGCTGCTGCTCCAGTTTCAACTGTTCTGCCTTATTATTATTCGACCATGCTGGTCATTTATGAACATTTGAACATCTTGACCATGTTTTGTTATAATCTCCACCCGGCACAGCCAGAAGAGGACTGGCCACCCCACATAGCCTGGTTCCTCTCTAGGTTTCTTCCTAGGTTTTGGCCTTTCTAGGGAGTTTTTCCTAGCCACGGTGCTTCTACACCTGCATTGCTTGCTGTTTAGGGTTTTAGGCTGGGTTTCTGTACAGCACTTTGAGATATCAGCTGATGTACGAAGGGCTATATAAATACATTTGATTTGATTTGATTTGATGAACCCAAGGCTTTTACTGTTGCATAAGTCAACAAATGAGAGCGCCTGGGTAATGGGAGGGATGCTGGGGTCTGCAGGGCCTGGGTTAACCTCTACATCATCAGAGGAACAGAGGAGGAGTAGGATGAGGGTATGGCTAAAGGTTATAAGAACTGGTCGTCTAGTGCTTTGGGAACAGAGATTGAAAGGAGCAGATTTCTGGGCATGGTAGGATAGATTCAAGGCATAGAGTACAGGTGTGGTCTCCGCATGTGTGGGGGTGGGACAAGGGGGCAATCTGAGGCATGTTGAGCAGGACTAGGGGCTCCGCAGTAAAATAAAACAATGAGAGCTGCCCTAAACAACAGTATACAAGGCATATTGACATTAGAGAGAGTTATGAAGCAGTCACAGGTGTTGATTGGGAGAGCTAAGACAACAACAGGTGAGACAACAACGGGTAAACAGCTAAGACAACAACAACGGGTAAATGGCAATGAATGGGCAGAGAGGGTAAGTTAGCTACACACAGGGCCTGATAAACAAAATGAAGTACCGTGGTAATGAACAGTCCAGTAGGCATCATCTGTGTGGCCGAGTGATCATAGGGTCCAATGAGCAGCAATAGATGAAACAAGGATGCCGTTCGGTAGCCGACTATTACGCTAGGCGAGCGGGAGACACATCGTTCAGGAAGCTAGCGGGCCGGAGCTAGCAGATGGATCATCACCACATCCATGACGCAGAGACTGGTTGAGATCACATTGGCCGAATTACGCCAGCAGATCAGCAGAGCAGTCGTTATGGATTGGCGGGGCTCCGTGTCGACAAAGGGCCCAGGCCAATTGGCAAGAGATGTATTGTAGAGAGGTATATTATTTGATGAAACATAAAGTTTGCCCTTTACAGCTATAGCCCATAGAAGCTAATTGAATAACAGATGTGTATCCCAGTACCGGTCTTGAAGTGTCTGTAATAATTAGACCCATGTTTGGTCAGTTATTTGTGGCACTTTTTGCCATTTTTACAGCCCAGTACTGGGATACCTTCAGAATCTTGTGTGAAGCTTGTGTGTTCAGAGAAGAACACTTTCATGTTCATGAGAATATCCCCTTTCGATATTAGTGACATATTAGTTTATAGCTCCGATGGTTCGGTCTGGACAGTCGGTTTTGTGAGAAGACGTCTTCGAAAGGAAGGACATCCGCGAGAGGTCAGACGAGTGCCGTAAAGCTTGTAGATGTCCTAGAGCCAAACAACCAACACTGTCGTGTTCGTGAGAGTCTCATATTTCGATAGTGGCTTCTTAGTTTGTAGCTCACATGGTTGGGTTTTCCAGACAATTTTGTCAAGATATTCTTGTCCAGATGATCTTGGGTAGAAAAAGACAGCTTTTACAAGCCCCATGTTATGGAATTGGCACAAGCTTTATTTTGTCAGAAAGACAGGATTTTCAAGACAAATGGGAACTCAGAAAAAGATTAGGTCAAATCACGTCAGTGATCTTCAGGTCAGATAGTTGGAGCTCTAGAAAGATGCCCGAGTTCCCGACATGGAATTCCGAGTTGGAAGACTCGGAAATATTGAAATATTATATAATATATTGAAATATTTTTCCCAGTCTGAGAAAGTTTTTTCTTGAGTTCCCAGTTGTTTTGAATGCACTGTAGTTGGAAGTTGGAGTTCCCAGTTGTTTTGAATGCAGCATGAGCTGCAGCCACTAGAAGAAACTGTAATTATAGCATAAACACACGGGAGCTAATCAATATTCAAAATTACTTTACAGGGGTGCGTCAATCGACTCTAGATAGATTTTTATGAGATGAAGGTCATATTCCCTTAGGGGATTCTGTTTTAATGTTGGAGGCTGTAAATGCCTGCAATTAAGCATAAGTCATGCATGGGAAAAGTGAAGTTTACACAGAGGGATAGCCTAGTGGTAGCAGAGGGATAGCCAGGGTAGCCTAGTGGTTAGAGCGTTGGCCTAGTAACTGAAAGGTTGCAAGTTCAAATCCCCAAGCTGACAAGGTACAAATCTGAACCTGAACCCATTATTCCTAGGTTATCATTGAAAATAAGAATTTGTTCTTAACTGACTTGCCTAGTTAAATAAAGATAAAATAAAAAGGAGTGCTCAGATTATAGACTACTGTAGCTAGCTAGGTAAAGAAAGAGCTCTCTCTCCCTTTAATAAAGTGTGTTACCTTTTTATGGTGAGCCAGCAAGACAAATAAACCTTACTGAAGGAAAGTGCTGTCCAGAAATCTATCTTCATCCACCTAGCCACAGTAGTTTATATCCCACAGACTGAGGATATGTTAAAAATCTGTTTTCGCTTTGTCATTATGGTGTATTGTGTGTAGATTGATGAGGGTAAATAAGAAGGTAATGTAACAATATGTGGAAAAATGCAGGGGGTCTGAATACTTTCTGAGTGCACTGTATATTTAAGCAATAAGGCAGGAGGGGGTGTGATATTCGGCCAATATAAAATGGCTATGGGCTGTTCTTAATAAGCATGACACAACGCCATGGTATATTGGCCATATACCACAAGCCCCTGTCATGTCTTTGGCTATGCCGGATTAAGTGATATGACATGCTATTCTATAAAATAATTTATCCGTAATTAATATTACCTGATTGAGCTAATCATGTAAATGTAATTAACTAGAGAGTCGGGCACCACAAAATAATATTTATAGAGCTGTTATCTTCCAAATAAACTCTTAAAGACCTAGTAATATTTTACATCAATAGCAGTCAATATTAATCATCATCTTAATTCAGTCTCTTCTGAAAGTTGTAAATTCTTGGTTATCTGCACGAACCCTGGCTAACAATTTGAATCAGCAATACAAAATTGGGTTTAATTATTTATTTACTAAATACCTAACTAATCACACAGAATTACACATACACATAATTAAATCATAACTTGATTACAAATTTTACGTCATAAAGGAAAACATCCCTAGCGGGCGGAACAGATATGACAGCTTGTTATACAAAAGAAAAGGGGCTGGGTTTGAGTGAAAGAGCGGGCACACTGAGGAACAAAGGGCGAAGCTGTGCTCTCGTAAATACAGTATCTTATGCATTCTAAATTACCGGCCATTTGGAAAAGGAAAATGCAATACATATTTACTCTGAGCTGCGCTTCGGTAGGTTGGTGGTAGATGGAAGGCCGTGTTGCCCAACCGAGTCCTTTGAAGAATGTCTCTGCTGATAAATTGAATACGTTGTAGTAACGTCGTTGTGTGGTAGACTGGATACACTGTCTGTTCCTTCCTAACCCTCGTTTGCAGCGGCTGTTGCTAACTCAACGGCTAGGAGGTATCACTTCTGTAGTGAATAAGAGTTCAAAGTTCAAACCATTCGCAACCAAAGCTCACGCTGATGTTGGCTTCATTCTGTAGTTATTATCTGAACCATTCTGACATCGGACCGTCGTCTTCACGTCCTCGGAACAGGAGGTTATATTGTCGTCAAGGGCTTATATAGGAAGGGAGAGGAGGGAGTGTTTGAAAAGTTTTATAGCCCATGTCCCTTCACAGGGCCGGGCCACTGATTGACCAGAGCCCTGTCTTATGAAAACCCAAATCTCACATTTTAGAAGTTAAACCACATTTCATCCCATCACGAATAATTTAATATTCAAACATTTAAATTGAACAACAATTCCATGTGAATCCGATAACTCTGATGTGTAGACTTTCCACTGTAGAGTTTGTCATCTTATCATTGATGAGAATGTCTCAGATGACAACCGAACTGACATCATATTCATTAAGTACCACCGCATATGTTCAATTGGTCGCATTACCAGAATATAGTTCATTTCCCCCCACCTTCTGATATTCCCAGAATCTCTATGTTAACCAAGGGTTTTGCAAATGTAACATCAGTAGGGTAGAGGGAGGAAAAAGGGGGGAAGAGGTATTTATGACTGTCATAAACCTACCCAGGCCAACGTCATGACACCCCTGAGGTGCCGTATTGCTATTATAAACTGGTTATCAATGTAATTAGAGCAGTAAAAATATAAGTTTTGTCATACCTGTGCTATACAGTCTGATATACCATGGCTGTCAGCCAATCAGCATTCAGGGCTTAAACCACCCAGTTTATAATACCTGTTACTGTCTGAAAAAACAAACAAATTTTAAAAAACAAACATTTTTCACAGAGGGTGAGGCAGCAGAGTTTGAACAAGGACAACCATAGAAAGTAATGATGCAGTTCTCCCCATCTCCCATGTACACACAGATCGTTTATTCATTGCTTATCAATGGTGAACATAAAGCCTTGGCTGTTGAGAGGATACCTGATGTTTGTGACAAAGCAATTAATCAAACACATCACAGGTCACAAAATCAATTTGATACCCTCCTGTTCGTAGTCACATTATTCAAACTGAGTGGATAACATAGCGACATGGACAAACACACAAAGAAAACCTCACCCTGTCAATTGAGTCTTATCTTGCTAGTTGTTTTTGCATAAAACATAAACCGCATAAGAATTCACTGAGGTTGATGTAGATGTGAGTGTAACATAAGGAGGCTCAGGTAATTGATTGATGGTGCTCGCTGTCCATTGTCTGTCATGCATTACAACTCCCAATAGATTACTCCTTGGCTCTACCTCTCCCTCCCCCTTCTTTCTGTTTGCATCTCTGCATTTCTCTCTCCTTCATTTGTTTGAGAGATGAGGTGTATCCTGTGTTGCATTATCGGGTGTTAATTAATGATCCTCTTTGTCTTATCCTCTGCTCCGTCCACAACCACCCACATGTGTGGGCCGCATTAAGTCTCAATGGTGGGCGGCTCACCATTCCCCCATGGGGCACCATGGGTACTGGGAGGTGGGGGAGACACACTAAAAGGTTCAGGGAGAATCAAATCAAATACATTTTTAATTGTCACACGCGCCGTGTAGACCTTACCGTGAAATGCTTGCTTACAAGCCCTTAACCAACAACACAATTTCAGAAATAGAGCTAAGAAAATAACAAACTTACGAAATAAACTAAAGTCAACGTGTGGGGGTACAGGTTAGTCGAGGTAATTTGTTCATGTAGGTAGGGGTAAAATGACTGCATAGATGATAAACAGCGTGAAGCAGCAGTGTAAAAATAAAGGGGGGTGTCAATGTAAATAGTCCGGGTGGCAACTTGATTAATTGTTCAGCAGTCTTTTGGCTTGGGGTAGAAGCTGTTAAAGGAGCCTTTTGGACCTAGACTTGGCGCTCCAGTACCGCTTGCCGTACCTTCTGCAGCGACTTACGGTCGGATGCTGAGCAGTTGCCATACCAGGCGGTGATGCTCTCGGTGCTGCAGCTGTAGAACTTTGTGAGGATCTCGGGACCCATGTCAAATCTTTACAGTCTCCTGAGGGGGAAAAGGAGTTGTTGTGCCCTCTTCACAACTATCTTGGTGTGTTTGGACCATGTTGGTGATGTGGAGACCAAGGAACTCGTTGATGTGAATGAGGGCGTGTTCGGCCTTCCGTTTCCTATCGTCCATGATCAGCTCCTTTGTCTTTCTCACATTGAGAGAGAGGTTGTTGTCCTGGCACGACACTGCCAGGTCTCTGACCTCCTAACTATAGGCTGCCTCGTTGTTGTTGGTGATCAGGCCTACCACTGTTGTGTCATCAGCAAACTTAATGATGGTGTTGGAGTTGTGCTGGCCACGCAGTCGTGGGTGAACAGGGAGTACAGGAGGGGACTAAGCACGCACCCCTGAGAGTCAGCCTGGCAGATGTGTTGCTGCCCACCCTTACCACCTGGCGGCGACCAGTCCAGGATCCAGTTGCAGAGGGAGGTGTTTAGTCCCAGGGTCCTTAGCTTAGTGAGGAGCTGTGTGAGCACAATGGAGTTGAACGCTGAGCTGTAGTAAAGTAACAGCATTCTCACACAGGTGTTCCTTCTTTCCTGGTGGGAAATTGCAGTGTGGAGTGCGATTGCGATTGCGTCATCTGTGGATCTGTTGGAGCGGTATGCAAATTGGAGTCGGTCTAGGGTTTCTGGGATGATGGTGTTGATGTGAGCCATGGCCAGCCTTTCAAAGCACTTCATGGCTACCGACGTGAGTGCTCCGGGGCCGTAGTCATTGAGGCAGGTTAACTTCGCTTTCTTGGGCACAGGGTCTGTGGTAGTCTGCTTGAAACATGTAGGTATTACAGAGAGAGGTTAAGGTTGAAAAGGTCAGAGAAGACACTTGCCAGTTGGTCTGAGCATGCTCTGAGTACACGTCCTGGTAATCCCTCTGGCCCTGCGGGATTTTGAATGTTGACCTGTTTAAAACCTCTTGAAACTAGCAATCCCGGATCCGGGATCGTAATCATAGCCTCAAACTAATTAGCATAACGCAGCGGACATAAATACCCCTAGAAACTTTTCCTATTCATGAAAATCGCAAATGAAATATATTCAAACACAAGCTTAGCCTTTTGTTAACAACACTGTCATCTCAGTTTTCAAAATATGCGTTACAGCCAACGCTAGACAAGCATTTGTGTAAGTTTATCATGACATAATGCTATGCTAGGCTCTGCTGGCAGCAGGCAACATTTTCACCAAAATAAGAAAAGCAACCAAATTAAATAATTTACCTTTGCTTTCACTTAGGAGACTCCCAGTTAGATAGCAAATGTTCATTTTTTCCAAAAATATTATTTTTGTAGGCGAAATAGCTCCCGCTTGTTCATCATGCTTGGCTGAGAAATCGACTGGAAAATGCTACCACTACAACGCCAAACTTTTAAAAAAATTAGCTACATAATATCGACAGAAACACGGAAAACGTTATTTAGGATCCATCCTCAAGATGCTTTTAACATATATATTCGATAATATATCCGTTGAGGCAATTGGTTTCTCATTAGAAGCGATTGGAAAAATGGCTACCTCAGTATTTTACGCAAGATTTTCTGCGGGAGACACCATGTGACCACTTGCTAAATATGCTCCCTTACGGCTATTCTTCAATGGAAATGCGTAAAAATACGTCACAATGCTGTAGACACCTTGGGGAATACGTGGAAAACGTAAGCTCATTCGCAGCTCATTCACAGCCATATAAGGAGTCATTGGCATGAGGCGGTTTCAAAAAATGTGTCACTTCCGGGTTGGATTTTTATCTGGGTTTCGCCTGTAACATCAGTTCTGTGGCACTCACAGACAATATCTTTGCAGTTTTGGAAACGTCTGAGTGTTTTCTTTCCAAAACTGTCAACTATATGCATACTCAAGCATATTTTCGTGACAAAATATCTCGTTTAAAACGGGAACGTTTTTCATCCCAAAATTTTAATAGCGCCCCCTAATGCTTAACAGGTTTTAAAGGTCTTGCTCACATCGGCTATGGAGAGCATGATCACACAGTCGCCTGGCACAACTGGTGCTCTCATGTATGCTTCTGTGTAGCATGCCTCGAAGCGAACTTAAAAAGTATTTAGCTCGTCTGGTAGGCTTCGACCAAGAGAGATTGTCATCTAGAGGTGGCGCTCCTAGTGGCCAGGGACTTTAATGCAGGGAAACTTAAATTTGTTTAACCTCATTTCTACCAGCATGTCACATGCAGGAAAAAAAACTCTAGACAGCCTTTACTTCAAATCTGACCATAATTCTGTTTTTCTTGTTTCCTGATGGCCTTATACAGCTCGTTGAGTGCAATCTGTATGCCAGCGTCGGTTTGTGGTGGTAAATAGACAGCTACAAAAAAATTACAATCTCTCTTGGTAGATAGTGTGGTCTACAGCTTATCATGACTTACTCTACCTCAGGCAAGCAATACCTCAAGACTTAGACATTGGGCACCAGCTGTTATTGACAAATAGACACCCACCACCACTCCTCATCTTATCAGACGTAGCTGTTCTGTACAGCCGATGCACAGAAAACCCAGCCAACTGTATATTATCCATGTCGTTGTTCAGCCAAGACTGGGTGAAACACAAGATATTACAGTTTTTAATGTTCCGTTAGTTGGGTTTAGTCTCGAATGGAGATCATCCAGTTTATTCTCCTGTGATTGCACATTGGTCAATAGAATGGATGGTAGAGGCAGGTTACCCACTCACTGATTAATTCTCACAAGTCACCCCGATCTCCGCCCCCTGCATTTCCGTCTTTTCTTCACGCGAATGACAGGGATTTGGGCCTGGTCTTGGAGAAGCAGTATATCCTTCGCGTCGGACAAATTAAAGAAAAAATCTTTATCCAGTTTGAGGTGAGTAATTGCTCTTCTGTTATCCAAAAGCTAATTTCGAGATGGAAGCAGCAGCATTATGCACAAAATAACTTGTTAGGGCTAGGGGTTCTGCTGAAAAGGCAGAGCGCGAAATTCAAAAATATTTTTGGGAAATATTTAATTTTCATAAATTCACAAGTGCAATATACCAAATTAAAGCTTAACTTCTTGTTAATCTACCCATTGTGTCCGATTTCAAAAAGGCTTTACAGCGAAAGCACACCATATAATTATGTTAGGTCAGAGCCAAGTCACAAAACACATACAGCCATTTTCCAGCCAAAGAGAGGTGTCACAAAAAGCAGAAATAGACATAAAATGAATCACTAACCTTTGATGATCTTCATCAGATGACACTCATAGGACTTCATGTTACACAATACATGTATGTTTTTTCGGATAAAGTTCATATTTATTTCCAAAAATCTCAGTTTACATTGGCGCAGTAATTGGTCAGTAATGTGGTGCCTCGAAAACATCCGGCGAAATTTCAGAGAGCCACATCAATTTACAGAAATACTCATAACAAACTTTGATAAAAGATACAAGTATTATGCACAGAATTATAGATATACTTCTCCTTAATGCAACCGCTGTGTCAGATTTCAAAAAAGCTTTACGGAAAAAGCAAACCATGCAATAATCTGAGTACGGCGCTCAGACACAAAAAAGAGCCATGTTGAGGAGTCAGTAAAAGTCAGAAATAGTGTTATAAATATTCACTTACCTTTGATGATCTTCATCAGAATACACTCCCAGGAATCCCAGTTCCACAATAAATGTTTGTTTTCTTCGATAAAGTCCATAATTTATGTCCAAATACCTCCTTTTGTTAGCGTGTTTAGTAAACGAAACCAAACTTACAAGTCCAGGAGAAAGTTCAGACGAAAAGTTCCAAAAGTTATATTACAGTTCGCAGAAACATGTTAAACGATGTATAGAATCAATCTTTAGGATGTTTTTAACATAAATCTTCAATAATGTTCCAACCGGAGAATTCCTTTGTCTTTAGAAATGCAATGGAACGCAGCTACCTCTCTCGTGAGCACGCGCGATCAGCTCATGCGACTCTGGCAGACCTCTTACTCAATCAGTTCTCATTCTCTCCCACTTCACAGTAGAAGCCTCAAACAAGGTTCTAAAGACTGTTGACCTCTAGTGGAAGCCTTAGGACGTGCAATATGACACTGTATATTCGATAGGCAATGAGTTGAAAAACTTACAAACCTCAGATTTCCCACTTCCTGGTTGGATTTTTCTCAGGTTTTCGCCTGCCATATGAGTTCTGTTATTCTCAAAGACATCATTCAAACAGTTTTAGAAACCTCGGAGTGTTTTCTATCCAATACTAATAATATGCATATATTAGCATCTGGGCCTGAGTAGCAGGAAGTTTACTCTGGACACGCTTTTCATCCGAACATGAAAATGCTGAAACAGGATAACTTACAAACAATGCGGAAAAAAGCACACAAAATAGCACAGTTGGTTAGGAGCCTGCAAAATGGCAGCCATCCCCTCCATTTAAACTCCTCCACCCTCGTCTCTCAGCAATAATTGTCAGGCCATTTTCCTTAATTAATGGTTTGGGCAAGCTAGTGTAGGCTGGGTTAATTCTCTCATCTACAGTGCCTTGTGAAAGTATTCGGCCCCCTTGAACTTTGCGACCTTTTGCCACATTTCAGGCTTCAAACATAAAGATATAAAACTGTATTTTTTTTGTGAAGAATCAACAACAACTGGGACACAATCATGAAGTGGAACAACATTTATTGGATATTTCAAACTTTTTTAACAAATCAAAAACTGAAAAATTGGGCGTGCAAAATTATTCAGCCCCCTTAAGTTAATACTTTGTAGCGCCACCTTTTGCTGCGATTACAGCTGTAAGTCGCTTGGGGTATGTCTCTATCAGTTTTGCACATCGAGAGACTGAAATGTTTTCCCATTCCTCCTTGCAAAACAGCTCGAGCTCAGTGAGGTTGGATGGAGAGCATTTGTGAACAGCAGTTTTCAGTTCTTTCCACAGATTCTCTATTGGATTCAGGTCTGGACTTTGACTTGGCCATTCTATTTTTGAACCATTCCATTTTTGAACCATAGATTTTGCTTTATGTTTTGGATCATTGTCTTGTTGGAAGACAAATCTCCGACCCAGTCTCAGGTCTTTTGCAGACTCCATCAGGTTTTCTTCCAGAATGGTCCTGTATTTGGCTCCATCCATCTTCCCATCAATTTTAACCATCTTCCCTGTCCCTGCTGAAGAAAAGTAGGCCCAAACCATGATGCTGCCACCACCATGTTTGACAGTGGGGATGGTGTGTTCAGGGTGATGAGCTGTGTTGCTTTTACGCCAAACATAACGTTTTGCATTGTTGACAAAAAGTTCAATTTTGGTTTCATCTGACCAGAGCACCTTCTTCCACATGTTTGGTGTGTCTCCCAGGTGGCTTGTGGCAAACTTTAAACAACACTTTTTATGGATATCTTTAAGAAATGGCTTTCTTCTTGCCACTCTTCCATAAAGGCCAGATTTGTGCAATATACGACTGATTGTTGTCCTATGGACAGAGTCTCCCACCTCAGCTGGAGATCTCTGCAGTTCATCCAGAGTGATCATGGGCCTCTTGGCTGCATCTCTGATCAGTCTTCTCCTTGTATGAGCTGAAAGTTTAGAGGGACGGCCAGGTCTTGGTAGATTTGCAGTGGTCTGATACTCCTTCCATTTCAATATTATCGCTTGCACAGTGCTCCTTGGGATGTTTAAAGCTTGGGAAATCTTTTTGTATCCAAATCCGGCTTTAAACTTCTTCACAACAGTATCTCGGACCTGCCTGGTGTGTTCCTTGTACTTCATGATGCTCTCTGCGCTTTTAACGGACCTCTGAGACTATCACAGTGCAGGTGCATTTATACGGAGACTTGATTACACACAGGTGGATTGTATTTATCATCATTAGTCATTTAGGTCAACATTGGATCATTCAGAGATCCTCACTGAACTTCTGGAGAGAGTTTGCTGCACTGAAAGTAAAGGGGCTGAATAATTTTGCACGCCCAATTTTTCAGTTTTTGATTTGTTAAAAATGTCGTTCCACTTCATGATTGTGTCCCACTTGTTGTTGATTCTTCACAAAAAAATACAGTTTTATATCTTTATGTTTGAAGCCTGAAATGTGGCAAAAGGTCGCAAAGTTCAAGGGGGCCGAATACTTTCGCAAGGCACTGTACCTACAGGTTATGGGACATTTGCTCTGTGTATTTCTCAAGGAGAAAGTCTCCACTTCTATGTCAATGATAATATAAACAAAAACACTATAGTAAATACTACGGTAATGTCTGCAAAACCACAACAGTAAATACTACAGTATATTACAATAAACAAATACACTACATTAATTACTATAGTATATGCTACAGTTTTCTTTCACTACAGTATTTATACTATAGTTAACTGTAAATAATACAGTATACTACAGTAAATACTACAATATTGTCGGCAAAACACTAAAATGAATACTGTGGTTGTCATACCATAGTATACTACAATATTTTTTCATGTGGGAGAGAATGGGATTCTGTACTATGCATATCAACTCATGCAGTCCAGAGTAAGTGTAAATCCCCTGAACTTTATTCTACCTCATCTTCCAAATGAACAACTACAGTATTCCTGCTGTTGGACAGCAGCTGTTTACCGCCAGTTCAATACAGAAGTTCAATAAGTACCCATCTCAACCATTCTGAAACACTTCAAGGCCAAAATCAATCAATATAAAAAATAACAGAACTCAAGTTTCTTATCCATGAATTTATTTACTTTTACTTTAACCTAGGTTATACTCCCACAGAAGTCCTGAAGCAGTGTTTTCGCAGACTGTAATTTAATAGTGGTTTTATTTGAGGGTTTCTCCTTGAGTAAACCTACTAGAGAAATACTAAAATAGCAAATTTCCCATAACATGTAGGACTGGAGTCTGAACAGATACTGTAGTTCAGCACTCAACTCTTTCCTATAACATGAACAGAAAATAATGTGGTATATATATGTAGGTTTCTAACTTATGGGTGGCACAAATTGGGATATGGGGGGAGGGGAATGGGCAGAATATATGCAAATTAATTTGTGTAGTATTTACTATAGAGTTTTTTTGCAGATAATAATTAAGTATTTATTATAGTATTCTACAGCATTCTATAGTAGGTACTATTTTATTTTTTATTTAAACTTTACTTCACTAAGCAAGTCCTTTAAGAACAAATTCTTATTTACAATGACAGCCTACCCCGGCCAAACCCGGACGACGCTGGGCCAAATGCGCGCAGCCCTATGGGACTCCCAATCAAGGCCGGATGTGATACAGCCTGGAATAAACCAGGGACTGTAGTGACGGCTCTTGCACTGAGATGCAGTGCCTTAGACCACTGCGCCACTCGGGAGTCCACACGTGATCTAGGGATAGTGTGTAGAATAATATTCTATAGTATACTACAGTTTACTACAGCATTCTATAATCAGTGCTATAGTATTCTATGGAAACTAAAGTATTTTCTTCTGTGGGATATTAATTATATCTCTCTCTGTGTTTCTATCCTCATGTAGTCGGGTGGTAAAAGCACCTCGCTGTATTTGTTTATTTCCACAAGATGGCACTATCCCTTTAATAATGATCAATAATTAATGCGGGGGGCCTCCCGGGTGGTTAAGGGCGCTGTACTGCAGCGCCAGCTGTGCCATCAGAGTCCCTGGGTTCGCGCCCAGGCTCTGTCGTAACCGGCCGCGACCGGGAGGTCCGTGGGGCGACGCAAAATTGGCCTAGCGTCGTCCGGGTTAGGGAGGGCTTGGTCGGTAGGGATGTCCTTGTCTCATCGTGCACCGGTGACTCCTGTGGCGGGCCGGGCGCAGTGCGCGCTAACCAAGGTTGCCAGGTGCACGGTGTAGCCTCCGACACATTGGTGCGGCTGGCTTCCGGGTTGGATGCATGTGGTGTTAAGAAGCAGTGCGGCTGGTTGGGTTGTGTATCGGAGGACGCATGACTTTCAACCTTCGTCTCTCCCGAGCCCGTACGGGAGTTGTAGCGATGAGACAAGATAGTAGCTACTACAACAATTGGATACCACGAAATTGGGGAGAAAAAAGGGCTAAAAATTCAAAAAAATAAATATTAATAATAATTAATGCGGGGGTTCTGGGATACAGTAGCACATGCACAATGAGATCCTCGTTGGTAGTAGCCGGGCTACCTGAGAGTGTTTAGTGTCCATCATGGCTTCTCGTGAAATGTATTATTAAATATTACTCTTGATGCAGCTTTATAAAATTATGTAAACATGCCTCCTTTGCAATGTTCGCTTTGAATATTTGTTCTGGATGATCAACTTAGACTGTTGATGTTTGCAGATTTGTAATTGGGTGTTGGTGGCTAACTACTGCTAGTTACATCCAGTTGCTCTCGGACCACGTTGTGAAGTTTTACAAGATATCATAAAGTGAGAATTACAATTCAAGTTGAATGTTCATTAATCGTGATCTTCCGTTTTGAGGGAAACTATTATCGTTGCTGTGATAATGACATTCATGGTGTTTATTGTTTTCCTAATGCTAGGACACGTGATGTTGACCTGTCCGACGTGTGCATCTGTAGTAGCACATGGACAGTGTTGTAATCATTTAGTTGTTTAAAGACTAGATGTATTCTTTCATTTCATGCAATACTGTAATTTTGACAAGGTTATTGTGAACTATTAACAAGGCTAACTTAGTTTGTGTTTTGTTTTGTTTTCTTGTTTTACAGAAATAGGCCTCTGCCATTTTTTTGTGCACTTTGGCTAGATACACTTTGTTTCGTGATTGGATTCACTGATAAAGTAGTAGGTCTAGAGTTGAGTTGACTCATTGCACTTTTGCTTCTGGTAATTCAAGCGTATTCAGTAAGCAGGTTAGCTGAGACAGTAAAGTAATTCCTTATTATTGTAGCCTATTTAAAATGTATTAAAATAACTTTCCAAAGGATTCTGTTTCCATTACCAGGGACAGTTTTCAGAATAAACAACCCCAAAGATATTTCTGTGTCCTGTGCTGGGTTAACTTTTGCCAGGCTACGCTTATCACCGTCACTCTGAGGGCTCTATTTTTGTCTGGTATTAAGCAGGGGCTCAGCCTTGGAAACGGCATATGAAAGGTGACAGTCTAACGAATCCAACAGGTGTGGTTTCATCTTGTTGTGATATTCTCAGACGGATTTCGAGATCTCAACATGAAAAAATACAAAATGATTTCATAGGATTGAAACAAGACCATTTCCTTTTGGTCACAGATGGATGAAATCCCGGTGTGCTTCAAGCTGAAGTTGTAACGAGTCTGCAGATATTTGAATGGTGTCTTTGCGCCGCTCAGTGGATGTTTAGGTGAAAGGTATCTGTCGTCAGTCATATGAAATGGTGCCAATATTGTACTAAGTATGATCATATGTTTTATACAGTCCAGAGAAAGGTGAAATTCTCATAGTTATAATTCGATTTGTACTACATTTAGAAATCATTTGTAATTTCAAGCTCTATTGCCCACTTTTTGAAATGTTTATAATATTTGTACAATGTACTTGAGCTTGTGTCCTCAAAAGTGAGTACACCGCAGCAATTTATAACTATTTTCTACCAGAAAGGTGAGTTCCAGACCTTTCGAGAATTATACCGTAGTATGTTCATGGCCATTTCATGAAAAATAATAACATTTTGGTTATGTTATTAGGCAGCAATCTCAATGAATCAAGTGTTTAAAAAAAATGTGTGCTAAAGAGCCAATAGAAAGGATGCCTCTTTACACTAACGCCAGGAGCGCATTCAGCAGGACAAAACATTTTGGAACGTTCAGACAGTAGAACAGACTTGCCTCTCCGACATGAGGAACAAGGAATCATGTCGGCCTCTATTCATGGCATTTCTATCGGCGACGTTCAACAACGGAATGGAACTGAACCTCTAGACCACCCCAGGCCATGGAGACGTACTTCTTATCATGTCAAACACCTGTTTCTTACTGCCATAGACACATATTACTTATCTGAAGCTATGTGACTGTGTAATGTGGGAACTGATCCTTCTATGAACTGCACTGTATGTACTGTATCAAAACCAACAACTGGTAGAGCAACAGCCATGCATCAAAGCTTTATTACACTTTGTTCCCAGCGGCCAGTTCTGCTCCACTTCATGGCTCTCAACCCTGGCAACTGTGGGTGATACATAGCCCAGTCTTGGCTAAACTTAACGCTTTTCAATAAAATATGACCCAATAATTCACTGTGAATTATTCATGGACACTGTTCATAAGATCCCGGGGTTTGCGGTTCGGGCGTGAGCTGCTATTGAAATTCTCTCCATTGTTTTTCTCTCCTTTCCTCCAGACATTGGAAATGTCCATCTATTAGTCAGCGCCCTGCCCGTCCTCTCACCCATGGCCACAATTCATTTCAACATGTTTATAACCTTCTAGCTAGATTCACAGGCTGAGAAAGAAAACAACCTTTCACTTAATGCCAGTTCTATTACTGGGCTGCTGAGAGTATTAAGCATTACGTATTGGCTAATATTCTATCGAAATGCTGCCTGCGCATGTCCACAGAAAAGTGGCAAAGGGCCAGGTATTTGGGTCTGGATCTAATTGGATTCAGATGTATTAATATTATCAAACTCTTCTTTATTGCTTTGAAAATCTTTTTTTTTTTTTCCCCGTGTGTGTGTGTGTGGGGGAGGGTTCAGTATGATGGGGAAAGCACAGTGTACACAGCATTTGGTTGGTGGGGTTGCTTAGTGATGAATCGCTAGTGGGGATATCTGACAGAGAGGTTGTGTATAAGTTGGCCCTCGGAGATAAGTGTGCTCTACTGGTTGGTTGGCTGCCGTCCTTCAAAGAACAGGGTCAGGAACTGAGATTGGTAGCAGCTTAATTGTGCAGTCACACCCCAAACCCAGTGTCTCAGTGGAATATTTTACAGTAATGTAGCCTGCATCCCATGAGTACATAAAGCACCAGATTTACAACGTATTTACAATGTATTTACAACGTATTTACAATGTATTTACAACGTATTTACAACGTATTTACAACGTATTTACAATGTATTTACAATGTATTTACAACGTATTTACAACGTATTTACAATGTATTTACAACGTATTTACAATGTATTTACAATGTATTTACAACGTATTTACAACATATTTACAACGTATTTACAATGTATTTACAACGTATTTACAACGTATTTACAATGTATTTACAATGTATTTACAATGTATTTACAACGTATTTACAACGTATTTACAATGTATTTACAATGTATTTACAACGTATTTACAATGTATTTACAATGTATTCATCCAGTCATTCATGTAGCCTCTCCCATCACCTAACATAAAGTACAAAGCCTTCCAGAAGAACATATCGGACTCAGATTCTCATTATTGCTCCAGCAGTGAAAACTTATGAACAATAACAAGTTACATTAAACTCTGAAACCGAGGGGATTCAAAGCATCAACACAAAATTAATAGATGTAATTGAAATAAATTGCTTCGAAGACAGCTGGTTGTGCCAATACATAACTGCAAATGAACTCAACTAAGCAGTTATGGCTTCAAAAGTGAGTGGGGGACATGAGATGAGCAGCTCAGTAGATACCCCCAAACAGCATGTGTTAGCTTGTCAAGGGCAGACATGCGTCAATGATTCAGAGGAGAAACGGAGCAAACATTTAAAAGACCACATACAGTAGCAGTTCTCCCCCTAAAACTCTCCACTAGTCCTCCCTCTTGGTGGTTCAGTACTGAGACTGCCCAGTGTGGCCAGGAGATCTATTCACTATTCCCCATCTCTCCCACATGAGCAATGTTTCTGTCTCCTGCCTACTGTATGGAAGAAAGCTCCACTCCATCATTCTCCACTCCATTTTTCATCATTTTCCCCCAGACCCACACGTCAGCTAAAACACAGAGGCACACACTTTCACAACTGCACACACACACACGCGCACATGCACACACACACTCAGCGGTTGCTGATTGTAGCTTAACTTTGTAGCAGTGCTGCTAACAGTGCATTTCAGATTGATTGTTTCTATGTTGACAGGTGTTGATTAAGGAGTTGGAGCTTATGGTGTGACGATATCGGGTGCTGGGACTACTGAGGTGGAGGCCATCCCACAGTACACAAGTATTAGGCTGTACCAGGTTGGGCTTTACATCACTCTTCAGTTAGTACTGCTGACATCATGATATCAGAGAGAGCGAGCGAGAGAGATACACTCCCCTGCGGATTGTTAGGTTCTAAACAAACAAGAGTAAAAACTCAAACGGATGACTAGGAAAAAGTATGTTTATTCACCCACTGGGTCAAACAGGTGCAAAGACAAAGACATGTTTACACAAGCACATATATTTATACCCTCCTACTAGGCGGAGTCAAGTCCTTGCCCATCTAGACAGCCAATACGTCTCTGTTGCTAAGTCAGGAACTTAATTGGTTTCCTCTTACTGGTGTAGTCATGGCCCTGCCTCAGGCTAGAACCTCCGTGGGTGTGGAAATGTGTGTGGGATAGGACGGTTCCTTCTCACTTCATCTGACCTGACCTCGGGCTGAATTCCTCGCTCCTCCCTAATCCACGGCTGTCCTACTTTATCAGTGACTGAAACCAGACTGTTGCCCTTTGCCTCCCTCCATAGGATCCATGAGATTTAACAGTAACAAATACTCCCTGCCACCCCCCATTGTCTCACTCAGTTACTTTCCATACACATAGCTATTATCCACCCTCCATTGACCCCAACATATACCTTCATTATACTTGCAAAGTAACAAATAAGTTCTAGTATGGCAACATGAATAAGTATATTTCAAGCTAGAATCCAACAGTATGTACGTGTACACATGCTGTTGCATGTATATATTTTATATAAGGTGACAGTACAGAATGTCACTTTATTTGAGGGTATTTTCATACAGTACATATCTGATTTGCCATTTAGAAATGAAAGCACTTTATAGATCTAATCCCCCCATTTGAAGATGTCATGAGTATTTGGACAAATTTCACTTATTGTGTATGAATAAAGTAGTCAAAGTAGTATTTGGGTATTCCTAGCCTGCGATGACTACATCAAGCGTGTGACTCTGCAAACTGGTTGAATGCATTTGCAATTTGTTTTGGTTGTGTGTTGGGATCCAATAGGAACTGAATGGTGAATGGTGACTGGAGTAATGTTCTTTCTACGTGAGGAGATCAGATGTTTCTGAACATTTATAAATAAATCCAGATAATGCAATATGATTGAGAAAAATCACGAACGATTCATGAATAAGGATGAGTGAGAATGTTACACAGACTACAAAATGGCCTGCTAACCTCTCACCACAACCAATAAAGCATACCACCCTGCATACCACTGCTGGCTTGCTTCTGAAGCTAAGCAGGGTTGTTCCTGGTCAGTCCCTGGATGGGAGACCAGATGCTGCTGGAAGTGGTGTTGGAGGGCCAGCAGGAGTCACTGGGGACACAGTGATTGGGGACACTGCCCTGTGTAGGGGGAAGTTAAATGGGTGTCCTGACTGTCTGAGGTCATTAAAGATCCTATGGCACTTATTGTAAGAGTAGGGTTGTTAACCCCGGTGTCCTGGCTAAATTCCCAATCTGGCCCTCAAACCATCACGGTCACCTAATAATCCTCAGTTTATAATTGGCTCTTTCATCCCCTGTAACTATTCCCCAGGTTGTTGCTGTAAATGAGAACGTGTTCTCAGTAAAAACGTACCTGGTAAAATAACCAATAAATAACGGGGGGGTCTTTGTCCGTCTGTAACGTTCTCATTCATGATTATCATGGTCACATTCATGTAAAGGTGTTCACAACCATCTTCTATTCTTACAATCAAAATAACACAATACCTTCTCCCCCACGCACATATTATTGGACAAAACATCATCTGAAACACAACCAAATCAAGCTGCAAATGCATCCAACAAGTTTGTAGTCACACGGTTGATGTAGTCATTGTGTGCAAGGAATATGGGACTTTCGACTACTTTAAAACACTATAAGTGAAATGTGTCCAAAAACCTATGACATCTACAAAATGGTGGGGGGCCTAGATATATAAAGTGCTAATTTCTAAACAGTAAATCATGTATGTATGAAAATACCCTCAAATAAAAGTTCTATACTGTCACCTCATATGAACATTTTTATCTCAAATCCCAACACCTAGTCAGTCATTTCGTGTTTCACAGGTCCTCGCTCAGTCTCTCACTCAACAGGGTGTGGGATTTATATAAGACCTATAAGTCCTATCACAGCCACCTCCATCAATGATGATGAACCACAGGCTTCACTATTTCAGGCCCCTTACAGAAGTGCAGCCTTGTTCACTACTGAGGGCTGGTATTAGGGAACAAGACTCCTGTGATGGGGAACACAGGGAAAGAGAAGAGAACAAAGGAAAGAGAGGGAGAGTAGATGAGAGCAGGCTGGTAGGGGGGAATAATTAGGCATTGATCTGTGTTACATTGCAGAATTCACACTTAGTTGAGATAGTTGCGTGATCCTTTTTAGACTTTAAACGAGGCCAGAACATACCCTTTGGTCTCCAATAGGAGTCCTCTCAGGCATAGACTCATCAATGCGTCTGTCTGATCGTCCACTGTATCAAGATATTGTCAGCGTAATGCCTACTCCATTCTCCTGTGTCCCAAAACAGGATTCTGTAAGTATCTCAGTTGGAACGATTTATGCCAAATGATCTGAAGAGAAATGATGAACCTCACCCTAATAGATCCCTAATACTACCAAAGAGAAATTAAATTACCATTCCAGTGGTAGTGGAATCAACAGACACAAAGTTTGACAAAAGCCTTTGTATCTGGAGCAGTTGGGGGCAGAGAAATGACTCAGGGGTGGAATGGAACATTTGCTGTACAATTAGGTATCAGTGGCAGAGAAGGGAAAATAAGAGAGGGTGTGGGTGAGAGATAAAGAAAAAGAGTAGTTGGAAGACAGACAGAGGAAGAAAGAGCCTGTGATAGATTGCATCAGAAACGTTTAGGTATCCTATTTAAAAGAAATATGTGACTAGACACAGTATTTTGTAAAAAAGTTTATTTGATTAGATGCTCTCTTGTCTGTCTAGAGCTGTGCCCTAAAAAGTAGCATGGGATTTCATCTGGCAAATAATCCATATTAATTTAATAGCCTCTTAAATACAGGTAACTGCCAAAATAATGGAAACTTAAATGAGGGATAAAAGAATATTGAAAGCAGGTGCTTCCACACAAGTGTGGTCCCTGAGTTAATTGAGAAATTAACATCACATCATGCTTAGGGTAATGTATACAAATTATGAGCAGGCCATTATTTTGGCTACCATGACTAGGATGACAATGCCCCCATCCACAAGGCACGAGTGGTCACTGAGTAGTTTGATGAGCATGAAAACGATGTAAAACATATGCAATGGACGTCACAGTCACCGGATCTCAACCCAATGGAGCACTTATGGGAGAGTCTAGAGCGGTGCCTGAGACAGTGTTTTTCACCACCGTCAACAAAACACCAAATGATTGAATTTCTCATGAAAGAAAGGTGCCGCATCCCTCCGATAGAGTTCCAGAAACTTGTAGAATCAACGCCAAGGTGCGTTGAAGCTGTTCTGGCTCGTGGTGGCCCAACGTCCGATGAAGACACTTTCTATTGGTGTTTCCTTTATTTTGGCAGTTACCTTT
The DNA here is from genome assembly GCF_045791955.1 of Oncorhynchus clarkii lewisi. Lineage (NCBI taxonomy): Eukaryota > Metazoa > Chordata > Actinopteri > Salmoniformes > Salmonidae > Oncorhynchus > Oncorhynchus clarkii. The sequence continues at coordinate 6,312,521 of NC_092169.1, forward strand.
ATGAGCCCCAGTCATCATCCCTTGTGATTGACTACAATACAGCAACCATATAGCAGTCCTTTACCACCCCCGTTTGATAGCTTTCACAACTGAATGTCAGCGACACCAAGTTATATTCAGATCTATTTATTCTTTTTGAAGTAATGTTATGGCACCTTGGTATTGCTGATACACTATGGACAATGTCAGTGTCAGTTGGTATCTCTGTGAGCCAACCCGTATGTAAAGAGTATGCAAGCATGACTGAAGTCGCTTTGGATAAAAGCGTCTGCTAAATGGCATACAATTTATTACAGCGGAAGAAAATTGTAAACTCAACATGCAAAGTGTTGGTCCCATGTTTCATGAGCTGAAATAAAAGATCCCAGTAATGTTCCATATGCACAAAAGGCTTATTTCACTCAAATGTTGTGCAGAAATGTGTTTACATCCTTGTAAGTGAGCATTTCTTCTTTGACAAGATAATCCATCCACCTGAGAGACGTGGCATATCAAGAAGCTGATTAAACAGCGCGATCATTACACAGGTGCACCATGTGCTGGGGGACAATAAGAGGCCCCTTTAAAATGTGCAGTTTTGCCACACAACACCACAGATGTCTCAAATTTTGAGGGAGTGTGCAATTGGCATGCTGACTGCAGGAATGCCCACCAGAGCTGTTGCCGGAGAACATCCATTTCTCTACGATAAGCTGCCATCCCAGGCCCACCCATGACTGCACCCCTGTCCAGTCATGGGAAATCCATAGATTAGGGCCTAATGAATTTATTTCAATTGACTGATTTCCTTATATGAACTGTAACTCGGTAAACATTTTGATATTGTTGCATATTGTGTTTATATTTTTGATCAGTATATGCAGTATATGTATTAGTTACCAGCTGAGAGTCTGCTAACATGTGAAGCTACCTGTTATGTCGGGTTGCAGTTTAGATGGAGCTGGGTTGACGAAATGATTTAGCCGGTTCTACTCTAAAAATGCATGGAATTTATAGCCAATCACAACAGACCAGAATCACCTCTTAGAGTATGAGCTTTTTGAAGTTGATTTGACAATGTGTCAGACTGACAATTATGGCTGAGGCTGTTAGCACATCAATGTCAAATCAGTTATTATTTTGATACGTCTCATAACATAAGTCCTTAAACCGTATTTTCATCAAACGTTCCTTCAAGACTGCATCTAAACTGCGGTGTACTTTGTATCTTTTATATATGACGGCTTGGCTGTTTCTGTTGGGTTTTTGTTGTTGAAAGACTGAGATAGTAACAGTACTTGAGATACAACAACATGTGCCAAAGGAATTACTTAATTGCTATCTGTCCTGGAATGAACCGGATAAGCTGGATAAACTTTGATCACAGGTAGGGCCTAAATTGTATTAGATAGCAATTTAAACCTAACTTCCCTGTAGTGGGTTGGAGAACAGGAATAGAAAGGGATAAAGGACACGGTTGTAATGACACATGTACACATGTACAGTCGCTATTTCATACTGTACTCTGAAGAGATTGGCCTTTACCTAACTTCATCTGAGGAAGAGGATGACCCAGCAGGGACCTACAGCAGCTATGGAGGAAAAGCTCAGCTGTCCCATCTGCTTTGAGTTCTTCCAGGACCCAGTGAGTCTGAAATGTCAACACAGCTTCTGCCGCAGCTGCCTGGAAACACCAACAAGGATTCAACAAAAGCAGCGCAAGTGCCCAGTCTGCAGGGGAAGGAATTCCATAGACAATATCCAGCCCGCAATGTCTAATATGAAACTGAGGAACATAGTGGAGGCCTACCTGCAGAGAGAAGAGAAGAAGGGGAGTGGGGGGAGAGCAGTGGGTCTTGTGGTGTGCGCCAGACATAATAAGAAGCTCAGGTTTTTCTGTGAGGAATGTGAGGAACTTGTTTGTGCTGTGTGTGTGGAGACCGAGCGGCATGCCAAGCATAAACACCAGCCAGTGAAGGAGGAAGCGCAATGGCGTAAGGTACTGTGCTACAGCTGGAAGACAGATCTACTTGCAGTCTTTTCCTCTTACTAACCGAGTTGCATTTGGTATTAGATAAAAGTACCAGTACAGAATAGCTGAGAAACCAAATCTACCAACCAAAAGTATTTTTTACTTCGATCCATCATTTTTCTACTGTTACCCCTCCCTACTTCTCCACCACTATCCCCACTCTCTTCCATTATCTACCCAGAGGGAAATCACTTCATTGATCTACAACCTTCCTGAGAAACTGGAACTGGACATAAAGCAAGCGAGAGCCACAAGAAAGTGTGCAGCACAATACATCAAGGTATGTCGCTAGCTAAATTCCACAATATTACAAAGATAGGCCTATTACAAAGATATTACATAGACATGTACCTATGCAATATCTATCTTACTGTACTGTTCCAACTTCCAGACCCAGGCCCAAACCACAGCAGGACAGATCAAGAGTGAGTTTGCTAACCTCCACCAGTTTCTGAGAGTTGAGGAGGAGGCCAGACTGGCAGCTTTGAAACAGGAGGAAGGGATGAAGACAGGGTTACTGACCGAGAGGATCGCCCGTCTTGCCAGCAACATGACCTCACTCCCAGGGAGGATCTCAGACATACAGACCAAGATGAAGACAGATGACATCTCGTTTCTACAGGTCACACATTATTTTATTACTGAGGCTGTCTCAATCAAAGATATTATTCTGTACTGAGGCTTTCCCAAACAAATATATTGTTCTGTACTGAGGTCCACATGTGTTCTTGTTTCAGATGTACAAGGACTTGAAAGACAGGTAATGCAACATTACAATGTTCATCAATAGTCAAGTATCTGATCAGTCACCAACACTATTATCATGCAATGTCTGCACTGTCTGTCATTTCAGGGCCAAGTATACATTGCAGGATCCAGAGCCTGTATCGGGGGCACTGATAGACGTGGCCCAACACTTGGGAAACCTGAGGTTCAAGGTCTGGAAGAAAATGCAAGAGATGGTGCAATACAGTGAGTCCAAAGTTTTATAAGCAACTGTCCACGCATTTGAGGTCATTGACTTGCTTCAATGACGCAGAAAAATGATCAGTTACTAAACATTATAGTACAATATCCAGGCTCCAGTGTCAGTCATTCATGCCATGAATCACGACTGAAGTAACAATAAAATGTCATCGTTCTGAGCTAGTCTGATTACTGACAATAAAACTGATGAATGTTCTGATTCCTGAATGACAAACTGCTGACTCATGTTCTGTTCATACAGCCAGAAATACATTAAACTAACATCCGTGTATCTGACCTGGTGTCCAACTAACCTGTCCACTCCCTCTGTCCCAGCCCCTGTGACCCTGGATGTGAATTCAGCCCACCCTGATCTACTGATCTCTGGGGTCCTCCTGGAGGTGAGTGACAGACGATCGTCCCAGCCTGTGCCTGATAACGCGGAGCGATTCGACAGCTCAGTGAGCGTGCTGGGCTCTGAAGCCTTCTACTCAGGCATTCACAGCTGGGAGGTGGAGGTGGGGCCTAAGAAGGCCTGGACCCTGGGAGTGGCCAAAGAGGGTGTGGCCAGGAAGGGCAATGTGATGGTCAGCCCAGAGGGTGGGATCTGGGCGATGGGGCTGTGGAACGGGGAGGAGTATAGCGCTGGAACCTCCCCGTTGGGTACTCCTTTGGTCCTGAGTAGGAAACCCCAGAACGTCAGGGTCAAGTTGGACTATGAGAAAGGAGAACTGTCCTTCTATGACTCCAGTGACATGTCACTCATCTATATGTTCGAACAGAGGTTCACAGAGAGACTGTTCCCCTTCTTCTCTCCCTGCCTTAACTCCGATGGCACTAACCCTGGAGTACTGAGTATCTGCCCTGAGAAGGTGTTTGTGACTGTGACACCTGCTCACTAAGGATCTGTTCTGGTGATACTACTTTACGATCACTCACTCAAGTCTGTCACAGTGACTCTAGTGGTGACAGTGATGTCTGTGACACCAATGTGTATTCCCAAAACTTTGTCTGGGGTACTTTCCTGTTAATTAATTTATTGAGAGAAAGTGTCATGAATTCCCTACGTTTTGTTGGTATGTTCAATAAAATTACAGTTAGAAAAAAAGAGTTCGAAAAGGGTTCCCTTTTTGGTTCCAGATAGAACTATTTCGGGTTCCATGTAGAACCTTCTGTAGAAAGTGTTCTAGATTAAATCTAAAAGGGTTTTACCTGGAACCAAAAGAGGTTCTTCAAAGGGCTTTCCTATAGGGACAGCTGAAGAACCTTTTTGGTTCTAGATAACACCTTTTTTCGAACAATGTACAGTTGTGGCCAAAAGTTTTGAGAATGACACAAACATTAATTTCCACAAAGTTTGCTGCTTCAGTGTCTTTAGATATTTTTGTCAGATGTTACTATGGAATACTGAAGTATAATTACAAGCATTTCATAAGTGTCAAAAGCTTTTATTGACAATGACATGAAGTTGATGCAAAGAGTCAATATTTGCAGTGTTGACCCTTCTTTTTCAAGACCTCTGCAATCCGCCCTGGCATGCTGTCAATTAACTTTTGGGCCACATCCTGACTGATGGCAGCCCATTCTTGCATAATCAATGCTTGGAGTTTGTCAGAATTTGTGGGTTTTTGTTTGTCCACCCGCCTCTTGAGGATTGCCCACAAGTTCTCAATGGGATTAAGGCCTGGGGAGCTACCTGGCCATGGACCAAAAATATCGATGTTTTGTTCCCCGAGCCACTTAGTTATCACTTTTGCCTCATGCCAAGGTGCTCCATCATGCTGAAAAGGCATTGTTCATCACCAAACTGTTCCTGGATGGTTGGGAGAAGTTGCTCTCAGAAGATGTGTTGGTACCATTCTTTATTCATGACTGTGTTCTTAGGCAAAATTGTGAGTGAGCCCACTGGCTGAGAAGCAACCCAACACACAAATGGTCTCAGGATGCTTTACTGTTGGCATGACACAGGACTGATGGTAGCGCTCACCTTGTCTTCTCCGGACAAGCTTTTTTCCGGATGCCACAAACAATTGGAACGGGGACTCAGAGAAAATGACTTTACCCCAGTCCTCAGCAGTTCAATCCCTATACCTTTTGCAGAATATCAGTCTGTCCCTGATGTTTTTCCTGGAGAGAAGTGGCTTCTTTGCTGCCCTTCTTGACACCAGGCCATCCTCCAAAAGTTTTCGCCTCACTGTGCATACAGAATGCACTCACACCTGCCTGCTGCCATTCCCGAGAAAGCTCTGTACTGGTGGTGCCCCGATCCCGCAGCTGAATCAACTTTAGGAGACGGTCCTGGCGCTTGCTGGACTTTCTTGGGTGCCCTGAAGCCTTCTTCACAACAATTGAACCGCTCTCCTTGAAGTTCTTGATGATCCAATAAATGGTTGATTTAGGTGCAATCTTACTGGCAGCAATATCCTTGCCTGTGAAGCCCTTTTGTGCAAAGCAATGATGACGGCACGTGTTTCCTTGAAGTTAACCATGTTTGACAGAGGAAGAACAATGATTCCAAGCACCACCCTCCTTTTGAAGGTTCCAGTCTGTTATTTTAACTCAATCAGCATGACAGAGTGATCTCCAGCCTTGTCCTCAGCAACACTCACACCTGTGTTAACGAGAGAATCACTGACATGATGTCAGCTGGTCCTTTTGTGGCAGGGCTGGAATGCAGTAGAAATGTTTTTTAGGGATTCAGTTAATTTGCATTGCAAAGGGACTTTGCAATTAATTGCAATTCATCTGATCACTCTATATAACATTCTGGAGTATATGCACATTTCCATCATACAAACTGAGGCAGCAGACTTTGTGAAATTAATATTTCGTCATTCTCAAAACTTTTGGCCACGACTGTAGTGCATGATACAGTACATTCAGCAAATGTTCAAACCCCTTGACTTTTTCTAAATTTTGCTACGTTTTGTACATTTTGGAAGCACTCGGACTCTTCCTAGAGCTGGTCGCCCAGCCAAACTGAACAATCGGGGGAGAAGGGCCTTCGTCAGGGAGGTGATCAAGAACTTGATGGTCACTCTGACAGAGCTCCAGAGTTTGTGTATGGAGATGGGAGAAACTTCCAGAAGGACATCCATCTCTGCAGCACTCCACCAATCAGGCCTTCATGGTACAGTGACCAGATGGAAGGCAGTTCTCAGTAAAATGTACATGATAGCCCACTTGGAGTTTTCCGAAAGGCACCTAAAAGACTCTCAGATCATGAGAAACAAGATTCTCTGGTCTGATGAAACCAAGATTGAACTCTTTGGCCTGAATACCAAGCGTCATGTCTGGATGAAACCTGGCACCACCAGGTGAAGCATGGTGGTGGCAGCATCAAGCTGTGGGGATGTTTTTCCACGGCAGTGACTGGGAGACTAGTCAGGATTGAGGGAGGGATGAACGGAGTAGAAGTACACAGAGATCCTTGATGAAAACCTGCTCCAGAGCACTCAGGACCTCAGACTGGGGATGAAGGTTCAGGACAACGGCCCTTAGCACACAGCCATGACAACTCAGGAGTGGCTTCGGGACAAGTCTCTGAATGTCCTTGATTGGCCCAACCACAGCCTGTACTTGAATCCGATTGAACATCTCTAGAGAGATGAGACCTGAAAATAGCTGTGCAGTGAAGCTCCCCATTCAACCTGACAGAGTTTGAGAGGTTTACCAAGCTTGTAGCGTCATACCCAAGAAGACTCTTGGCTGTAATCGCTGCCAAAGGTGCTTCAAAAAAAGACAGAGTAAAGGGTTTGAATAATTATGTAAATGCTTCATTATTTTTTATACATTTGCACAAATTTCTATAAACCTGTTTTTGCTTTGTCATAATAAGGTATTGTGTGTAGATTGATGGGGGGATAATATAATCCATTTTAGAATAAGGCTGTAAAATAGCAAAAAGGTGGAAAAATCAGGAGGTCTGAAGACTACTTTAATCCAATGTAAAAAACACAATTTCAAATGTTGCTACATAAGACTGAATCGACCAATCGGTCACATATTACAATAAATACTATGGTAAAAATTGGCATGAATAAAAACATGTACCAGTTCCATTTGAGGATAAATATGCTGACGGCTGCGCCACACAGGTTACAAAAAAGTTGGGAAGACATCTTCGATTGTCCATGGCACTTGGTTTATGAACTGATATACATAACAACGATTGATTCAACAATTCAAGTTTTTCCATTTAAAATTTTATACAAAATTCTTGCCAACAACAAAATGTTCTATATTGTAAATCAATGGCCAATTTATTGGGTACACCACCCAGTTCATGAAAAGGGTTCACTCCTACAGACAGTGAGTCACATGGCTATATAAAGCAGGCAGACAGGCGTTGAGGTATTTCGTTACTCTTCGATTGAATGTTAGAATAGGCAAAACGAGTGACCTAAGCTACTTTGAGTGTGATATGATCGTCGGTGCCAGGCACGCCAGTTCCAGTGTCTCAGAAACGGCCGGCCTCCTGGGCCTTTCATGCACAACAGTGTCTACGGTTTAACAAGAACAAGAACCAGCCTGTACCTGGTGTCAACGGTACAGGCTGGTGGTGGTGGTGTACTGGTGTGGGGAATGTTTTCCTGGTACACGTTAGGTCTCTTGATACCAATTGAGCAACGTTTGAATGCCACACCTTGAAGAATCCATTCCCCGAAGAACTCTGTTCAGGAGGCAAAGGGCGGTCCGACCCGGTAATAGATGGGTGTACCTAGTAAACTGACCACTGAGAGTACATCTTTACCATGGCGTTCCAAATTAAACACGTTACCTTTAAAACGTTATAAGCATGATATCTTATTCAGTAATTCACAGTCCAACATGCTCTTCTGTTACTTGATAGAGAGCACAGCTACAAAAGACAATATAAGGAGAATAAACAAAAGGGGTGGATCGGCTGGACCATCTCAATTTAAACGTTAGTGAAGTTTTTGGGAACAACAGGAATGTGGATGATCCAATAAAATCGGTCTGTTCTGATTAAACAGAACGGTCTGGAATAGTGTGCTGGTATGCAGCTTTTTGATACTGCATTACATGACCAAAAGTATGTGGACACCTGCTCGTCAAACATCTCATTTAAAAATCATGGGCATTAATATGGAGTTGGTCCCCCCTTTGCTGCTAAAACAGCCTCCACTCTTCTTGGAAGGCTTTCCACTAGATGTTGGAATAAGAGCTTTAGTGAGGTCAGAAATTCATCCAAAGGTGTTCGATGGGGTTAAGGCCAGGGCTCTGTGCAGGCCAGTCAAGTTTTCCCACACCGATCTCGACAAGCCATTTCTGTATTGACCTCGCTTTGTGCACGGGGGCATTGTCATGCTGAAACAGGAAAGGACCTTCCCCAAACAGTTGGCAAAAAGTTGAAAGCACAGAATCGTCTACAATGTCATTGTATGCTGTAGCGTTAAGATTTCCCTTAATAAGGGGCCGTGCCCGAACAATGAAAAACAGCCCCAGACCATTTTTCCTCCACCAAATCGGGGATCTTAGGCTAGTGTGCGGCTGCTCGGCCATGGAAACCCATTTCATGAAGCTCCCAACGAACAGTTATTGTGCTGATGTTTCTTCCAGGGGCAGTTTGGAACTCGGTCATGAGTGTTGCAACCAAGGACAGACCATTTTTACGCATTACGCGCTTCAGCACTCTGCGGTCTCATTCTGTGAGCTTGTGTGGCCTACCACTTTGCGGCTGAGCCGTTCTTGCTCCTAGACATTTCCACTTCACAATAACAGCACTTACAGTTGCCTGGGGCTTCTCTAGTAGGGCAGAGATTTGACGAACTGAGTTGTTGGAAAGGTGGCATCCTATGACGGTGCCACATTGAAAGTCACTGAGATCTTCAGTAAGGCCATTCTACTGCCAATGTTTGTCTATGGAGATTGCATGGCTGTATGCTCGATTTTATACAGCTGTCAGTAACGGGTGTGGCAGAAATAGCCGAATCCCCTAAGTTGAATGGGTGTCCACATACTTTTGTACATATATTGTGTATAGTTTTTGAACTGAAACCATTTTTAAGTTAGCATAGAAGCAAAAAATAGAAAAACTATAAATACATTTCCACAAAAGTTCAATTTCAATGGGAGTTATTTGGATATGCCAATGCTCTTGGACTGTTACAGCTACAAACACCAAACCAATGTTGACACACAAACTGACTCAACTTAGCTTGTAAAAAGATTGTTGATAGCGTTTGCACTTTTGGAACTCTAACCATTTTCAAAATAAGGAGTATGAACAAGAACGCGCTCAGTTTAAACGTGCAGTGAAGTTCTCTATAGCAACAGCAGATGTCCATAATGCTGTGGATGGTCAAAAAATGATTAGTCCGTTTTTAGGATCCATCCAACTACATCAATATCTGTCAGGTGTGTGTAACTATACAGTCTTTCTGCTCCTTAAGCAGTACACTGGCACAACGTGTTTCACAGGCTTGCAGAGCAGCTGTCTATACCGAGGCTCATGATGGCATCTGAAGATATACTTTATGGTATAGGGCATAGAGAAGATCCATCATAACGGCAAAGGCGTTGGGGACGTACCGCAGCTCTGGGAGGACGATGTGTTAAGATCATTACATCGTAGATGATTTCCTTGAAGAACGCATTTTCTCCACTATTTTCAGTCACAATTAGTATTCTGATGTTCACCCCCTTTGTGGTCTGCTCTTCTGGATCAGTGGGCTACAGGACAACAAAAAAATAACCAATTACGAATGTACACATAGCCCTGACTTTATTAGTTACAACACTTATCGTGTTGTTAGAATACACTAAATGAATTACTAATGTGGAGATGAAATTTATTCACTTATGAATTACCTTACTTATTGGACAGCAAGCAAGGAGTGTGAGATTGCAAAATCAGGCCTGTGTGTGCCCAAAGAGAAAACCAAGGACTTATAGAAGTTACACAAAAACCTGACAGATCTTGATGAAGTTGAATGGATCCTCCCTCAGGAAGTGTGGAAGGCCAAGTTAAACAGCAGCTCTTCTATTCTGGTTGGAGCTCTGAAATGATGAGAGAGAGGGTGTTAGTGAGAGAGTGGGTGTTAGTGAGAGAGTGGGTGTTAGTGAGAGAGTGGATGTTAGTGAGAGAGGGTGTTAGTGAGGGAGACAGCATGAGAGAGAGAAAACGTGTGTGTGTATTAGCGAGAGAGATAGTGTGAGAGAGCGAGAGAGAGAGAGAGAGAGGGTTGGGGGTAGTTCTGATCAAGAGAACGTATAAGACTATGATGTTCGGCCATTGTTGGAGCCCGTGCTCTGCACAAATGCAGGAAATCTGGGCTTGTCCTGCGAGAAAGGATTTATTGAGGTCAGCGGAGACAAGGTGATTGAATTCTGCATTGACATTTATAGAGCAAAATATGAAGAAATAGTTATCGTACCATGTATGCAACAAACTGTACAAATTGTTGGGAAGGGATTGTAACGCTACAGCCCGTTTGAAAAGGGGGACACTCGTCTACCCATCTCTCTGTAAACAAAGCTGGCCATCTGGTTTTCACATCAGATGCAAGTGGCTCATCCTGAATGATGTCCTTTCTCAGTAGGGCAAACGTGTTTCCCATTTGCAGTTTATCCGCTTTGTCTTTTTCACCTCTAGCAAACTGTTTCTCTCCTCTTCTAGAGTGTTTGTTGTTTTAGCTTGAGGAATATCTTGCCAGAAATTCACCTCTGATCGCTTGTTTATTTAAAAAAAAAAACGTTATTTTGTCTTTGCCATCAACCCTTGACCTCGTTACAATTCACCGTAAGCTCAGGACATCCTGTTATGTGCAACTTCTGACAATAGTTCCCATATTGAGTTTCAGGCTGAATTTCCAGGCAGACCATCCGCATAATGGTCCTGGCTTTTTCAGGCATGGGTGTTTCTCCACCAGAGCTTTGGCAACACCTTTGTTTTTGTGATGGGAATGGGTTGACGTCAAACATAACACCTGCTACTTTGTCAAGAATTTCTGTCTTCATATTCTTGGAGACTGGCAAAAGGGATCCATTCCATAATCCTCATTTCCATGTCTGAGCTTCAATTCTACATCATCGTTAAAGGTGGGGTAGATACATGGCTCAGGCCACTGCTGTGCACAGTAGGAAGGTGAGAGAGAGTCTGATAACAACTAAATACTGCCAGCTGTCTGAAAGCTCAGAGTCAGGTGGCGTCTTAAGCATTACCTTCAGGGTTGCTCATTTTCAAATAATGGATCTTCGAATTAAAGTACGAAGGCACCTTCCAAATCGAGCTTGCTCTTCAGTATTGACTGCAGTTCTTCCACAGTCTCGGGCAGACTTTCAATGGTAACTCTCCTGATGCCATCAATCGCAAGTTTGACTCGAAGCAACAGGATTGACATGATTGACATAGAAATGGAATGAAAGAGAGAGGGTTAGGGTTAGAGAGAGAGCCGGGGAGAGTGATAGGGAGTGAGAGAGAGATAAACAGATACAGATTACACACATGAATACATTGGATGGAACCTGCGCCAGGAATTGTGGACGGCCGAGTAAAACAGCAGCTCTTCTATTCTGGTTAGAAGTGAGAAAGACTGCGAGAGAGAGAGAGCGAGGATGAGAGAGATAGTGTGTATTAGTGCTAGAGAGTGACTGTGTGAGAGAGTGTGTGTGTTTGAGGAGAGAGGGAAAGAGTGAGAGAAGCACTTACTTTCAGATCAAAAGCGCATCTTCTCCACCATCTACAGTCCTGATTAGTACACCGATGTTCAACCCCCTTTGTGTTCTGCTCCCCCTTTGTGTTCTGTTCTGCTCCAATTACTAATGTACACATAGCCCTGAGTGGATTAGTTCCAATACATATGGTATTGTTAGAATAAGCTACATTTTTTTTTACCAATGTTGACATAAAGCTTATTCACTTATGAGAGGGAAAAATCAGGGCTGTGTGTGCCTAAACAGAAAACTGATAACGTATAGTAGTTACACACACACCTGGCAGATCTTGATGAAGTTGGATGGATCCTCCCTCAGGAAGTGTGGAAGGCCGAGCAAAACAGCAGCTCTTCTATTCTGGTTGGAGGTCTGCAACGATGAGAGAGACTGAGAGAAGAAAGGATTTCACGAGGTCAGCGGAGACAGTTGAATTCTGCATTGGCCTTCATCGTGCAAAAGAAGAACGTTTAAGCTAGAGATGCTATTTTCTGCATCTATGGCGGAAGGTGGCCGAGCTACAGCGGTGTTTGTCAGACCATGAGACATCCCGAAAACATCTGTAGCGTCCGAACGGTTTGCCCTACAAAACTAATATGACCACTCTATGGAGAGATGAGACGAACACGAACACGATGGTGTTCTCCCCACAAGTGTCACGGGACTCGTCTGAAGGTAACCCATACAAATGAATGGAAGTATGTAGGTAGTTTTGTGCCAACAAAAAAAAGGGGTTAAATAGTAGTACGAGTAGTCCTTGTGAATAAATGATATGTTTGTATTATACCTGGCCTGTTTGTTCCCATGCCCCACTTTTAACGAACCTGTGGGAGTTTTAGATTAGTCCCGAGGATTTCACCTCATGTATAAAAAAAGGTGGCGCAGTATCGGCTAAAGGAAAGGTTATTTATGTCCACGTTATAATTGCACAAGGGCCAATTGTACACTGCAGGATCCAAAGCCTGTATTAGGGGCATTGATAGACGTGGCCCAACACCTGGGCAACCTGAGGTTCAAGATATGAGAGAAGGTGAAATACAGTGAGCACAAGACCAGAGCAAATGTATCATTAACAGATCAATAGACATTTTTTGAGTACCACACTTTGTGTGTGTCTTCCGCATTTAACCCAACCCTCTCTGAATCAGAGAAGTGCCCCGGGAACAGTTGTTGTTGGTGGTTAACTGCCTTGCTCAAGGGCAGAACGGGCAGATTTTTTCACCTTGCTGGCTCTGGGATTCGAACCAGCGACCTTTCGATTACTGGCCCAACACTCTTAAGTGCTAGGCTACCTGCCGCCCCTTAGTTAATGCTGTGGGTGATGAATTTTCGTAGATTACCACTGGTTATTCTATCGAAACATATTTGCTAATGTATTACTAATATCCATACAGTATGTCCAACAATGTATTATCAACAGTTATAAATAGTTATATTCATGATCTATATGTAGTTAATGTTAGTTCACGATAGTTATTAACAAAGTGTTGCTCGTCAACAATGAGCTAGGCCAACCAACAGTGGTGAAGTCTTATTATAGTGCTCCAAGCCTCCAACGGATAATGCAACAGTCATGTGATGAAATAAGACACCATGTCCTTACATGGAACACATTTTAGACACCATTCTTTAATCCTGAAATCTACCCCCCCTTATCCAACCCTTGACATACAATGTGTGTCCGCCGCATCTGTTTGAGTGCATGTGACTGCGTGGGTGTATGTGTTCCTGTCTTGAGCACATGACGCAGTATAAAAGCAGGGGTGCTCTCGACCTGTCATAGACTTTCAACCTCAAGACTTCTCTATTGCTAAGAGAACTCCTCTGCTGAGAGCAACAATGAGAGCCTACCTGGTCCTGCTTCTGCTGCTCCCTCTGTGCACAGGTAAGTCACACTTACTTACCTTGGCTAGTGCTTTTAAGTTCCTTGCGGAACATAGGTCATTGCCGAGCTGCTTCCAACCCTTTCTGTCCTTTGCCAGTTGTTATTGTTGCCATATCAGTGGCTCAGTCTTAATTTCTTGCTCTGTGAAGATGCAGGTGGAGGTGTAGATGAAAGTGGTCATGGGCCTTTCTCTCTTGCGTTTAACTTGTGGGCTAAAGGTAAGAGTCTAGTTTGGTGATGCACGTTTCTTCTTAGTGTAGCCTAACCAGTGTGGCCTAACCAGCACCACTTCCTCCTCTTTATTTGTGCTTCAATAGGTACTTGTTTTGTGATCTCCCACAGTCAGATGTTTCTGATGGTATATGTCCAATGAATTCCAAGTAAGCGTCTGAGACATTGGTTGATGAATGTTTGTACTTTTTAACAGAGCATGCTGCTGGTGGTTCTCCATGTCTTAGACCCGTTAAGGAAGCCTTCACATTGATTCGAAATCTCAGTCTTTGGTTTAGCTTTTATGCTGTTCTGGCTTTACCGATTCCTGCTTTCACATTCTTCATCAGTTGATGTTGATTTGAAGTCCGATCTAAGCTTATGTTGCTTGCAAGAGCCGAGACTTGTCCTGCATTTTTGTGTGTTTGTGAGACAGTGGAGCAAGGTCATCCGCAAAGTCCAGATCTTCCGGTTCACTGTGTGCCTGTTGTTTCTTGAATGATCCGGTAAGCATGCCTGTCGGACCTGAAAGGCCTTCAGAAAGTATTCATACCCCTTGACTTATTTCCCATTTTGTTGTTACAGTCCGAATTCAAAATGGACTATATATATTTTTTCACACATCTACACAATACCCCAATGTTTTCAAATTTACTGAAAATGAAATACAGAAATGTCTCATTTACATACATTTTGACATCCGAGTCAATACGTTCAAATACCTTTGTCCGCGATTACAGCTGTGAGATTTTCTGAGTAAATCTTTGCATACCTGGATTGTACATTATTTGCATTTAAAAATTCTTCAAACACTGGTCAAGTTGGTTGTTGGTCATTGCTAGACGGCCATTTTCAAGTCTTGCCATAGATTTTCAAGACAATTTAAGTAAAAACTGTAACTACGTCACTGAGGAACCATTGGTCTCATGTTGAAATCGCTGAGCGGTTTCCTTCCTCTCCGGCAACTGAGTTGCCTGTATCTTTGTTGTGACTGAGTGTATTGATACACCATCCAAAGTGTAAATAATAACTTTTAAAAAATACAATAAAAAGATCTAACCTTTTATTTAACACAATGCTCAAAGGGATATTCGATGTCTAGGTGCCCTTCTTTGCTAGGTATTGGAAAACCTCCCTGACCATTGTGGTTGAATCGGTGTTTCAAATTCACTGCTCGGCTGAGGGATCTTACAGATAATTGTATATGTAGGGTACAGAGAGGAGGTAGTCATTCAAAATTCATGTTAAACTCTATTATTGCGCACAGAATAAGTCCATGCAATTTATTATGTGACTTGTTAAATACATTTTTTTACTCCTGAACTTATACAGGATGATGTGATTGAACACTTTCCCTGGTGTTGACCAACATTATCCTGAGGTAGTTTTTACACTCCCTTAGATCTCCTTTCTTGGGTATTTTGAGGTCAAACACACAACCCAAAAAGTCACGTACACACAGCAGCTCGCACACACAAATGCAAGTATAGCGCACGCACACTCACATTACTGAATTACCGCTCTGCATCATTCATAACAGTGCTGGCATGAGATTGTAATACTTTCTCAGATCAAATTCAAGTCCTTATGTAGGTTGTGACGTAACCATGTCTCTTGTGATCTTTGAACCAGCCTAAACGTACTGTATTCACTAATGAGAATGAACTCTGAACATCTCTTCCTTCCCTTGCCATAGCGGACTACAACATTGAGTGTTACGGTGAGGACTTCCTGATGCTGAGGAACCAGCTCCTACAGTGCTCAAGCAAAACACAGCAGGCCTGCTACATCAGGAGTGAGTATCACCACTGTAGTCCTTCATTTGGCCCTGCAATACCAGGGCTGTGTCTGAAAATGTTACTAGCTGTCAAACCTTCATCTTTGTTTGCTCAATTCCTCATCTCTCTCTCTCCCATAAGCTCATTGGAGTTTTTGAGAGGGAGGCAAGGAATTGAGGAAACAAGAACAGAGGAAGCAAGGATTTAACAGCTAGTGACATTTAAGAAACAGCCAAGGACTGAGCAATATTACTTGTTACAGGCAAGGCTGACTCTTTTGATCAATTGATGACAATAAATGTAAAGATATACCCATCATGCTATTGGCTTGCATAATACAACAGAGTAAACACACCATCTGGACCTTGAAAAGGGTAACATCCAAATAGCATGGACTTTTGATCAAACAAAATCAGCGACATAGTAATGAATTATTGAATTGGGGATATGAAAACATTAGTCAATAAATATTTAAAGCTGCAATATGGAACTTTTTGGGCGACCCGACCAAAATCACATAGCAATGTTCATTGTGCGCTACTTCTATGCTTCCCGTTCTTAAGTTTCGTTTTGTCCACTAGCTTCAAAGAAAATACTTTTTTGGTTGATCATGGAAAATATATTTCACAGCAGTTTGAATGGTACAATGATTCTCTACACTATAATTGCTTTTTTGTCACACACTAAAATTAGGTTGAACCATTAGAATTTTAGCAACCAGGGAAGGGGGGAGCAATTTCTGCATAGTGCACCTTTAACCTAACATTAAGTCTTATTGAATCAAACTGTGTTTGTGATAATAAAGTCCTTGATCCTACTACATATTCTGATTTAAAGGTCCAATGCAGCCATTTTTGTTTCAATGTCAAATTATTTCTGGGTAACAATTAAAATGGTCAAAAATAAACAAAAGTAGCTTCTTACCGAAGAGCAATTTCTCAAGGATGAATTTTGCTAATACTGTCTGGGAGTGGTCTTAGAAGGGAAGGGGAACATTTTAAATTAGCTGTTAATGGCAGAGAAGTTTGGTCTATTAACTAATTTACTGCCTGGTGATGACAAGCCAAAACGCCATTCAACCAAAACAGGCTGACATTTCAAACAGCTCTTACACTAAAAGGGCATCATCACAGTATTATTCCAACCTCAGTGTGGAAACATGCAGTAGATATAAAACACAGGAGGAAAATCGCATTTTTGACTGCACTGGGCCTTTAAGGCCATGATCCTGCTGCATATTCGGATAAAATCCTTGATCCTACTGCATCTTTTTATGTTCTGGGTCTCCTCTACAGGTTCTGGGGAGAAGGGCTGTGCTAGGCTTGAGTTCTGCTCTCGACCGGGCTGGACGTGTTGCTATCAGGACCGCTGCAATGCCTAGAACTGACTCCAGGGGCCAATAACTCCACGGGCAGGCAGAGGAAGGAGAGCAAGACAGATGGAGAAAGGATCTGTGAAATCAGCCGACAGTAACTTGAGGGCTTGTGGTCCGATCTGCTGTTTAGCATTTGGTGACTCATTAATGTGTTGGTAAAAAAGTGCAATATACACAACTTCGATGATGTAAAGTCACATGAAATAAAGTCAGAGGACAGTTTTTAAATCCACTAATCTCGGGTCTGAAATGCGGTTGTGAAAGGAGTCATTTCATCAGTGTTTTACTATGTAGGCACACAGTCACTTTATTCATGAGGTGTCATGCTAAGCCATTCTTGCAAATGTGTTGTTCTGAATCAAGATGCTAAAAATGGGACATCCTTCCCTCCACTGCGGTAGACAAGCAGTCTTTGCTCCTCCGTGTGGGCTGCCTGGCAGTCTGTGGGTCTGTTTATCTGTGTGTCAGTCAGCAAGAACCTCCTGACATGTTAAATCAGCATGGCACTAGTCCTCGGTTTACACACACAGTCGAATACCACGGCCAGAAACCTCTGTTCACTGTACGGACCAAACTATAGACAGACACATCCAGAATCAACTAGGGAAGACAGTGAGATGAATAACCTCTTCACTATACAAACATAAACACACAGATACGCATGCATGCATGCGCACACACACACACACACACACCAGGATAGGTATCATAGGATTCAGATTGATTACAGAACACCAGACAAACAAGCTCAGGGACGGAGAGATGTTTGAGGAAGGATTCAACTTGAACTTTGTCAAACTCAGATGATAGTGACGAAAGTGACAAAATTAAATGAGTATACTGGAATTATTTACTGTAGTTACACCCTTTTATAACAAAAAACATTCAGACCAAGATCAACATAGAAATCAGTGGAAATTGAGTGGGGAAAATACTCAAACATAAAAGCTTTTCTTTTTTTGAGATGTTTATTTCCATTTTTTTTTTTTTTAATCTTCAGTATTTTTCTGTCTATTGACAGGAATGCATGAGAGACAGATTGGCTCAAACATTGTCATGTGAAACATTTGTTAGTCATATCTTACCAACATTATATCATTTCAACATTGTCATTATCAGTATCACCATCATCATGGGTGGTGATGACCGTTTTTTCTGAATATCACAAAAGGTTGCACCTGCCTTTGCCCTCCCCCAACCCAAAGACTTGATAATCAGAGTGGGCACACATATATGCCCACTCAATTTTCCCTAGGACGATTGGCATGGGTGTGCCAGCCCCCCCCCCCTCCCCATACATTCACAGGGATGAGGTTTCAGACCAGTCAAGGAGTTTTGTGTTTAAACTCGCTTCCCTTTGTGTGTTTTGGATACTAGCCCATCTAACTTGAAAACATAATTCTGTACAAGCCCTTCAGAAAAATTCCCCTCAAAAGATGGTGGTTGAATAGACATTAATGGACCGCTCGGTCTCTCAAAAGTATCAGATCCTTGTCAGGGCCCAGTACATAGGATGCCCTGGTGTCCATATCCCCCACACCTTACTAACCCCTCCCTACCTTAAAATAAAATATTTCCCTCCCCTTAAACAACATAGGCAAAACTCACCTCACCCCCCACTCCCCTCATTATGGCAAGGAAATTCGTCAGAGCAACATTCACGGGACATATCTGATGTAGGAGTCTGATTGGCAGACCACTACCGAGCCTAAATGGGGTGAGATGAGTTGGCCATGAATATCCTTGAATAACAAGAGGAGCGACATCCCCAGATAGACTGCGGGCGGAGGCACTCTCAAAGCCAGTTCACTGTCCCACCATAACACCTGCCAGGGGAAGAAGAGCACATTTGGGACCATAGTTTATGAGGACTCAAAGAGCTATTATTCCACACTGTACTGCATATGTATGTATATGCTTGGCCTGTGGGTAAGCTGCAGTGTGCCTCCTAGTGGTGAAAGAAAGCACTGAGTAATGGTTCAGTGGATCTACAGGAAGCTGCCAAAATAATGGAAACACTTGAGTAAATGAGGGATACAAAATATATTGAAAGCAGGTACTTCCACACAGGTGTGTTTCCTGAGTTAATTAAGCAATTAACATATACTTAGGGTAACGTATAATTTTGGCCATTATCTTGACTACCATGGCTATGCCCCCCCATAGGATGACAATGCCCCCATCCACAGGGCACAAGGGGTCACTAAATGGTTTGATGAGCACGAAAACAATGCAAATCCTGTGCCATGGCCGTCTCATTCACCAGATCTAAACCCAATTGATTCTGGAGCGCGCGCCTGAGACAGCGTTTTCCACCGCCGTCATCAACAAAAAACAAACAAATGAAGGCAATTCTCGTGGAAGAATGGTGTCGCATCTCTCCAGTAGAGTTCCAGACACTTGTAGAATCTATGCCAAGGTGCATAGAAGCGATTATGGCTCGTGGTGGCCCAAAACCCTATTAAGACACTTTATGTTGGCGTTTCCTTTATTTTGGCAGTTACCTGTATAATCTCAAGATGAATAAACCACACACACACAGGCATACCATTATATACATAAAGTAGCCACACCTGAATGTACGAAATGGACAATTATTGGATGGGAAGATCTAGCAAGACCACATGGCGCCCTGAAAACAGGTGTTTTAGCGTTCTGGAGAGACTCCAGATATCCTAGGGCACGTGTCAACCTCCTTCCACTGAGAGCCGAGTGTGTGGGTTTTCGCTCCGCCATTTTACTTGATTGGTGAATTAAGGTCGTTGATTACCCGTAAGGAACTCCCCCTCACCTGGTTGTCTAGGTCATAATTGAAAGGAAAAAACTAAAACCAGTAGACACTAGGCCCTCCATGGAATGAGTTATACAGCCTTGTCCTAGGGCATGAGTTATACAGCCCTGTCCTAGGGTATGAGTTATACACCCCTGTCCTAGGGTATGAGTCATACAATCCTGTCCTAGGGTATGAGTCATACAATCCTGTCCTAGGGTATGAGTCATACACCCCTGTCCTAGGGTATGAGTCATACATTGACACCTGTCATTGTATGTATTCTGAGGTCATGAGATATTGTACGGGGTTAAACAAGTGTGTTCACGTTCTATGCACTCCGAAGCAGAGCATTCTGGGAAGGCAATCCCATGTTCACTACAACTACAGAACCACATGACAAAAACTACAGGACAAAATCTACCTACATTAAATCTACCTACATTAAAGCATTCCCAGTTGCACAAGCTGTTGATTTGCGAAAAACACACACCAAAAAAACCAGACAATTATATTATAAAAAGAGAAAGAGTTTCTTTGTGGACCAGCTGGAAGTCTACATCTTTGAGGACAACGTTAGAAAACATTTGTATAACACTGATACAACCATGCCCTCATGCAGTCTTTCACTAGGATTACCAATGTCTTTACCTCTTCACTACAACCCTGTCAATGCCACCTACCAATCTTACCACACCGTCACTGACATGCACTTTACTTACAGTCCCTCACTCATCTCTCACCAACAGAGAGGATATATATATATATAAAAAAAGATGAATCTACACCACGTGCCTTTTACACAGTCCTCGCTCTTCTTTCTGATAATGACAAACCTGGAAAAATACTTTCATCATTCAATCCTGTATAGCTAGCTAAACCTTTACTGTGCATTGCAACACATACACATTAGTACATATCCCTTCCACCTTTCTTCAGTCTTCCTTGCCATAGAAAGCATTGGACCCTCTCTCCCTAGTCATAGACAGGCATTAAAAAAACAAAACTTTCTCCATTCCCAGCTGAAAAACAGAAGAGCCTTTCTCTATCTCCCTCTCTCT
This sequence comes from Oncorhynchus clarkii lewisi, assembly GCF_045791955.1. Lineage (NCBI taxonomy): Eukaryota > Metazoa > Chordata > Actinopteri > Salmoniformes > Salmonidae > Oncorhynchus > Oncorhynchus clarkii. The sequence goes on from NC_092169.1 coordinate 6,333,253, forward strand.
CCCTTATGCCATGTCTGTGGAAATGTACCAGCGCATTCCCACCGAGGGGATAAAGATAAGACTGTGTAGAAGAGAAGAGTCTCTCTCGCTCTCTGTTGGCTGTGTATTCCTGTGAGCGTGATCCCGTCCTGAGTTGCTGCAGAATGGGGAGGGGGGGGGGGGTGAGCTGGACAAACCCTCCTCCGGAATGACACAACGTGTAAACGGCAGCTCGCACACACAAGACTTAAAAAAAAGATATATATTTTTTTTCTTAAAAACATCTCAGTCCATAGAGCAGAGAAGGAACACTCCCCAGAACGAGCTTTTAAAAAGGTCTAAATCCTAAATAAAAATGAAAAGAAACGATAAAAAAATGGTAGCACGTTAAGGTAGGGCGAGCAGGTGAGAGAGTCACCTGGGTACGTGTGTCGCTGGTGGTTCAGTGTGGTCATAATGTCCATGAGCCACAGGATATCCTATGGACCATTATTCATCAGAGTCCTTTTTGGCCTTTACAGCGAGGCTGGATGGATGAGTTTCCTGCAGGGACTCTTACCAGAGAGAACAGCTTATTGCCATGAAGCACTCTGCAGGCGCGCGCTCACACACACACCTGATTGAAAGTCCAGAATGATGGAGTGTGTGTGCTATTAGCTGCATGTGTATAACCGGTTGTGTGTGGTCACACAGTATGCTATGGTGTGTTATTGCAGGTTGCTGCATTATTGAGCTAGGATTAGGTTTAAGTTTCTATGGTAACATAGCCTAAAGACTTTATGATGAGTATTGACAAAGGGCTGGACTGGGGAGTGAGCATTAGCCAGGGGTACCTGCCTAGCATTAGCTAGGCTCAGGGAAGAGGCACTAGGCTCTTGTAGCATAATATACTTGTGTATAAAGACATAAGTAGTACTTGGTATCTATGATAGCAACATTACAATGATATTTGAACTGTGTAAATGATCGTGCATCTGTTTGGCTGATCAAGGAGTGATGTTGGAGTGTGATTTTGTGTGTCTTTGTGTATTAGTGCTAGTGTTTGCACGTCTGTGTGCTTGTGTGTCCCTCTCTCACAGAGCTTTCATCTGCAGACTTGACTTAACCGTACGACCCAGAACAACCACAACATTCTCTCCTCACACAAGGCCGAGTGACAGCCTTAAAAAAAAATCAGCCACTAATATCACTGCTTGTCTCACTTACACCCTCCATTCTTATCCAATTAACACAGACTTCAAAACAAAACAAAAAGAAGAGCATGAAGAGAAACTAAAAAGAAAAACAAAGGAAACCTGAACAGCAAATATTGAACCCTGCTGCGCTTCTCCTGAGAAACGCAGTGACATCGAGGTGCCTCCAGGGGGGAGTGCTGAGCAGGAGAGTGCACTAGGCTGCATCACAAGTGACGCTCTTTACGAGGGTGGGGTGAAAGGGCGGCCCTCGTCGCTAGGAGTGGCCGTGTCATCGCTGGGGTCCAGGCTGTCCTTGGGGCTCAGCGTGCTGTGGGAGGGGGGTGGGGTAGACTCTGAGTGGGGTGGGGTCATCCCGGATGGGGGAGGGGTTTCAGGGGAGCTCTCCTGCCGTCCATTGGTCGTGGGCTCGGTGGGTGGTGGGGGAGGCGTGACGATGGCCGTATCCCCACAGGGCACCGCTGGGGGGTCAGAGGTCAGGTCGAGGACGGAGGGCGGAGTTGGGGTCGTGATTGGCGTCACGGCCGGCTCGGTGGGGGTGGGCGTCAGGGGCACCGCTGGGATGGTGGCGCGGGGGTTGGAGTTATGCAGGAGCCCCTCCCCCAGAGAGAGGGAAGAGTCGCTGGGGACCAATGAGGGGGTCTTCTCCACCAGACGCCACTGCATGACACTGGTATCTTTCCCGCCCGTGGACACCAAGTGACTGTCGTTGTGCATGAAGGTCACATTAGTCACGTGACTGCTGTGGGCGCTATATTTGTGGCTCGGTGCCTGCGGAGGAAGGAGACGCATGTCAGCACATTATATTATGATTTGAAGCAAATATTACAGTATGTTATAGTATATACAGTCTACGCTTAGTACAGGGATGGTAGCACTGAGCAGTGTTCAGTAAGTGGCTGGTGCCCAGGGGCAAGGCTGGCTTACCTTGGGTCTGGCACAGGGGTACTGGAAGAGGTGCACTTTGCAGAAGTCATCAGCCAGAGCGATCACCTTCCTGTTGTGGGATCTGATGAGGGCGTTGATGTCTGTGCCATCGGAACCCTCAGGCCACACTCCTGGAAGACACAAACACACACACATTGGTGGTTTTGCCCCACTATCACAGTTAAAATATGGAGTCTGCGCAGTGAACCTGTGTGTACTTTCCATATGTGCGCGTACACGAAGTCATGTCAAAAGCATACCACCAGGGGGCAAACAAACACTGTAAGAGAGACTTCATACACCTCTCCATGCACTCTAACATGCTCAATACACTCCCTATCCTACTTTCCCTCTCTCACAGGTCTGTACAAAAACATATGCATGCACATATAGAAATAGTGATCACTTCACACACACGTATGCAATCTCTATTCTCAGGATTCCTATCAGTTACAGCCAGTGGCGTCAGTTCAGCTAAACCTAGGGAATGGCAAAGTGGGGTGTGTGGAAATACCCCACCCCCCAAAGCAGGTGGAGTGAAACACTGTTCACACTTCCCAATCCAAAACCAAGATAAAAAGAAAGATGAAGGTTGGCAAATAATCAACAACTACAAAAATAAGCTTACAATAACATTGCAGACAATAATGACTTTGCAGACATCAATGAATTATTATTGGACAAAAATAAGTGATAAATGTACAGTACACTCAAAATGTGTTGCAAGTAGGAAAAAGCTATAATTTATTAAACTAACAGGATATGTATGTGTGAGATATTCAGTAATTATACACTACCGGTCAAAAGTTTTGGAACACCTACTCTTTCAAGGGTTTTTCTTTATTTATACTTTTAATTTTATTTTTTATTTTTTTTATTGTAGAATAATAGTGAAGACATATGGAAGCATCCAGTAACCAAAAGTGATAATCAAATCAAAATATATTTGATGACAGCTTTTCACACTCTTAGCATTCTCTCAACCAGCTTCATCTGGAATGCTTTCCAACAGTGTTGAAGGAGTTCCCACATATGCTGAGCACTTGTTGGCTGATTTTCCTTCACTCTGCGGTCCAACTCATCCCAAACCATCTCAATTTGGTTGAGGTCGGGGGATTGTGGAGACTACGTCACCTGATGCAGCACTCCATCACTCTAATTCTTGGTAAAAAAAAATAAAAAAAATAAGCCCAAACCAGATGGGATGGTGTATAGCTGCAGAATGCTGCGGTAGCCATACTGGTTAAGTGTGCCTTGATTTCTAAATGAATCACAGACAGTGTCACCAGCAAAGCACCACCACACCACAACACCTCCTCCATTCTTTACAGTGGGAAATACACATGCAGAGATAATTCGTTCACCCACAGCGCATTGACTGACCTTCATGTCTTAAAGTAATGATGAACTGTCGTTTCTCTTTGTTTATTTGAGCTGTTCTTGCCATAATATGGACTTTTTTTTTTTTTTTACCAAATAGGGCTATCTTCTGTATACCATCGCGACCTTGTCACAACACAACTGATTGGCTCAGATGCATTAAGGAAAGAAATTCCACAAATGAACTTTTAACAAGGCACATCTGTTAATTGAAATGCATTCCAGGTGACGACCTCATGAAGCTGGTTGAGAGAATGCCAAGAGTGTGCAAAGCTGTCATCAAGCCAAAGGGAGGCTATTTGAAGAATCTCAAATATTATATTTGGAATATTTGGATTTATTTAACACTTTTTTGGCTACTACATGATTCCATAGGTGTTATTTCATTTCTACAATGTAGAAAATAGTAAAAAGAAAAACTCTTGAATGAGTAGGTGTTCTAAAACCTTTTACCGGTAGTGTATGTGGGGATTTTAATACGGTGATGGAACCTAATGATCGACTATCAGACAATTTCGGACATTTAAATATTAACTGGAACAGTCTCTTCAACAAAACGTTTTATGAAGTGATATCTGATTAATTATACGGTGGTGAAACTGACCCGTGCAGAAACGAAACACTATTTGAAAAAATATACTCTGTGTACAACTGTCAGAAAGAGTGCGTACTGTAATAAAGTGGATTTGTTTTGTCAAAAACTAAATTGTCTCCTATGCCTAAGTGTCATGAAGAGAGTTGTAGTATTTCACCCCTTTCAGTGAAATATTACAGAACTAAAAAAATATCGGGTTTGATGTCCTGTCTTCAGAAAGTATTCACACCCCTTTACTTTTTCCACTTGTGTTACAAAGTGGGATGAAACATTTTTTTTTCTCAACGATCTACACAAAATACTTTGTAATGCCAAATTGGAAGAAAAATGTGAACATTTGTAAAAGTAAGTAAGTAAATAAATAAAACACTAAAATATCTTGATTAGATAAGTATTCAACCCCCTGAGTCAATACATGTTAGAATGGCCTTTGGCAGAGATTACAGCTGTGAGTTTTTCTGGGTAAGTCTCTATGAGCTTTGCACACCTGGATTGTTTTCCTAAAAAAACTCTAGGTCTTGCAGATGAAAGCATACCCATAACATGATGCAGCCACCACCACGATTGAAAATATGAAGAGTGATACTCAGTGATGTGCTGGATTTGCCCCAAACTTAACACTTTGTATTCAGGACATAAAGGTTATATATTTGCCACATTCTTTGCAGTTTTATTTTAGTGCCTTATTGTAAACAGGATGCATGTTTTGGAATATTATTTTTCATTAGGTACAGGCTTCTTTCTTTTCCACTCTGTCAATTAGGTTAGTATTGTGGAGTAAATGCAATGTTGTTGTATATCTCCTATCACAGCCATCAAACTGTTTTGAAGTCACCATTAACCTCATGGTGAAATTCCTGAGCAGTTTCCTTCCTTTCCGGCAACTGAGTTAGGAAGGAAGCCCTTATCCTTTCAGTGACTGGGTGTATTGATACACTATCCAAAGTGTAATTAATACATTCACAATGCTCAAAAGGGATATTCAATGTCTGCTTTATTTTTTATCCATCTACCAATAGGTGCCCTTCTTTGCGGCGCATTGGAAAATCTCCCTGGTCTTCGCGGTTGAATCTGTGCTTCAAATTAAGGACCTTACAGATAATTGTACACACACACACACACATTATATATATACATTATATATATATATATATATATATATATATATATATATATATATATATATATATATATATATATATCTCTCATGTGAGTGAACACTCCTTCAAATTAGTGTTTCAGCCATATGTTACTGACAGGCTATTTCAGCCACATGTTCCTGACAGGTGTATAATATTGAGCACATAGCCATGCAATTTCCAAAGACAAACAATGGCGGTAGAATGGTCTTACTGAAGAGCTCCGTAACTTTCAACGTGGCACCATTTAGGATGCCACCTTTCCAACAACTCTGTTCGTCAAATTTCTGCCCTGCTAGAGCAGCCCCGGGCAACTAAGTGGTGTTATTGTGAAGTGGAAACGTCTAGGAGCAACAACGGCTCAGCCGTGAAGTGGTAGGCCACACAAGCTCACAGAACGGGGGGCCGCCGAGTGATGAAGCGCATAGCACATAAAAATTGTCTGTCCTCGGTTGCAATACTCACTACCGAGTTCCAAACTGCCTCTTGACGAAACGTCAGCACAAGAACTGTCTGTCTGGAGCGTCATGAAATGGGTTTCCATGGCTGAGAAGCCAGACACAAGCCTAAGATCACCATGAGCAATGTCAAGCGTGGAGTGGTGTAAAGCTTGCCATCATTGGACTCTGGAGCAGTGGAAACGTGTTCTCTAAAGTGAGGAATCACGCGTCACCATTTGGCAGTCCAACGGAAGAATCTGGGTTTGGCCGATGCCAGGAGTACGCTACCTGCCCCAATGCATAGTGCCAACTGTAAAGTTTGGTGGTTGAGGAAGTGAAGGGAAATCTGAAGGGAAATCATCAAAGGACTTACTTAGGATTACAATCGACAAGGACGCATGAAGACAAAAAAAAAAATTGACCAAAGAATGGACAGCGCCTCGGTACAACACGTAGGCATAGCGGAGCACCGTGGCATGGTGCTGAATGGACAGCGCCTCGGTACAACACGTAGGCATAGCGGAGCACCGTGGCATGGTGCTGAATGGACAGCGCCTCGGTACAACACGTAGGCATAGCGGAGCACCGTGGCATGGTGCTGAATGGACAGCGCCTCGGTACAACACGTAGGCATAGCGGAGCACCGTGGCATGGTGCTGAATGGACAGCGCCTCGGTACAACACGTAGGCATAGCGGAGCACCGTGGCATGGTGCTGAATGGACAGCGCCTCGGTACAACACGTAGGCATAGCGGAGCACCGTGGCATGGTGCTGAATGGACAGCGCCTCGGTACAACACGTAGGCATAGCGGAGCACCGTGGCATGGTGCTGAATGGACAGCGCCTCGGTACAACACGTAGGCATAGCGGAGCACCGTGGCATGGTGCTGAATGGACAGCGCCTCGGTACAACACGTACGCATAGCAGAGCACTGTGGCATGGTGCTGAAAGGACAGCGCCTCCGTACAACACGTAGGCATAGTGGAGCACCGTGTGTTCTTTTCATGAACATGGCCTTACTTCGTTACAGAATATTCCTTTCACCCAGCTCAATGTTACATCGATAGGTTTAAGCTATTACATGATACTCAACTTTTCCCCTATACCCATCACGAGGTTGCTACAACCTAGCCTGCAAATGAAAGTTTACAACGTAGGTGTACAGGTTGAGAGAAAAAATGTTGTAATCAAGCTGACAGTGACACATTCAATACCGTCATTCAATGTATTCATAGGTTTAGGCTACTACATGACACTCAAATTGTCCTTATTCCCATCATGATGAATAGCCTATGAATGAAAGTTTACAACGTAGGTGCACAGGTCGAAATTTTGTAATCAAGGTGACAGACATTGACAGATTCAATACCACCTTGCAAACTCCTGCCTGCATTTAGCTGATCTAGGATGGAATCATTAGTCCAAACAGTTGCAAACAAGAGTTTCTATTGGACAAATTCAGATATGTTTGTCCCCGTTTAGTTTTGTTAGCATCCATTTAAGAAACGTTTTAACAGAATCAGCTGAATAAATACACCCCTGATCACGCCCAAACACAGTTAACTTACACAGCAAACACATACAAACAGCACGGTCTCTTTGCTCGTTGTATAATTCCTTCTCACATCTATGCGCTATTCTGTGACCAGGTAAAAAACTAACTTTGCAAGCCAAACCTTCATATCATAACTGCTACATACAGCCTACATAGTTGTCACCATATTAGCTAACATCATAGTCAACATAGCTACTAGAACTAACGCGTTAGTAAACCCACTACTATCATGCAGTAGTGTACAGCAAGCAGTTAGGCATTTACACCGACGGGCCTTTTTGGGTGATATGACCCAATTCACATATAAATAAATATATGTTGTGTGTGCAAGTCTAAGTTGAGGTAGATCTGTTCTATCTGCGCTATTTCTATGCTTCCCGTTCTTATGTTTCATTTTTTTCTATTACTTTCAGTTTTGTACACCGTCTTCAAACAGCTGAAAATGAAATATTTTTGGTTATGGAAAATATATTTCACAGCGGTTTAGATGGTACAATGATTCTACACTATACTGGCTTGTTTTGTCACAAACTGAAATGAAATCAAACGATTAGAATTTCAGCAAGAAGGAAATGGCAGAGTGCATCTAAGTGAAAGTAAAAATAAAAAAAAATACAATGAAATATAGCTAGCTCTCACTCCCTTTCTTTTTTCTCCTTCATTTAAGAAATTAATTTGCTCAAAACTGTTCAACTATTGTCTTTCTCTCAGAGTTAACTAATCACCAGATTTTATGCACTGCAGTGCTAGCTAGCTGTAGCTTATGTTTTCAGTACTAGATTCATTGTCTAATCCTTTGATTGGGTGGACAAGATGTCAGTTAATGCTGCAAGAGCTCTGATAGGTTGGAGGATGTCCTCCGGAAGTTGTCATGATTCCTGTGTTAGTCTACGAAAGGGGGTGAGAACCATAAGCCTCCTAGGTTTTGTATTGAAGTCAATGTACCCAGACGAGGACGGAAACTAGCTGTCCTCCGGCTACACCATGGTGCTGCTAAGGCTACTGTAGACCTGTGTTTTAATCAGTTATTTGGTGATGTGAATATATCTAGTATAGTTTGATCTAAAAAGGATAACTTTAATGTTTTACTATTTTTTATGAAATATATTGAGGAGAATGGTCCTCCCCTTCCTCTGAGGGGCCTCCACTGGATCAATTGTAAATTGGCACTCCACATGAAAAAGGTTGCCGACCGTTGAATGGCGCATACAGTGTATTATGACAGTGTCATTGTCTCGTTGCGATGCATTCAGAGATGTTCCTCATAATGTGTGTGCCCAGCTCATTTTCGCATTTGCCTTTCTGCATTATTCGCCAGGGAAGGGAAGAAAAACAAAAATCTGTGAATATTGAAGCATTGTATCAACAAGGTGGCTCTGAGAATATTGAAACATTGTATCAACAAGGTGGCTCTGAGAATATTGAAACATTGTATCAACAAGGTGGCTCTGAGAATATTGAAACATTGTATCAACAAGGTGGCTCTGAGAATATTGAAACATTGTATCAACAAGGTGGCTCTGAGAATATTGAAACATTGTATCAACAAGCTGGCTCTGAGAATATTGAAACATTGTATCAACAAGGTGGCTCTGAGAATATTGAAACATTGTATCAACAAGGTGGCTCTGAGAATATTGAAACATTGTATCAACAAGGTGGCTCTGAGAATATTGAAACATTGCATCAACAAGGTGGCTCTGAGAATATTGAAACATTGTATCAACAAGGTGGCTCTGAGAATATTGAAACATTGTATCAACAAGGTGGCTCTGAGAATATTGAAACATTGTATCAACAAGGTGGCTCTGAGAATATTGAAACATTGTATCAACAAGGTGGCTCTGAGAATATTGAAACATTGTATCAACAAGGTGGCTCTGAGAATATTGAAACATTGCATTAACGAACGAGGCGTCTCGGAGACTATTGAACCATTTTGCATCAACAAGGCGGCTCCTAAAATATTGATATTGCAACATAATAGCCAACCACAAGGTAGCTCGTGCAAATTTTTCCCTGAGCCAGCTTGTCTCTGTCTGATTATTGTGTTGCCTACGCAGCAGTTGCACCATTTGGGTGCCTGTTACATTTTAAAAAAAGAAGCCCTTTATCCACACTATAGCTATATAAATTAGCAACATTTAATGATGTTTGGCCAGCAAGAGTTGACCTGTTAGAATATTACAGCAAAGGCAGGTAGGCTAACGGGTAGGGATTAGGGATGCAGGCAAAGAATGGTGAAGTAGGCCTACAGCAAGAAGCTAAAAAAAAAAAGTTAGCCCAACTAAGTAATCATAAATTATTTGCATTATCTCAATTATTATTCTGTGACAGCATAAAAATGCACATTTGCTATAGCCTACAATTGTTATTGGCTTTGAAGCCAAAAACAGGACATGTAAATAGCAAGTTATTCAGTCGTGTTTATTTTCATACCAATAAGCCTACATGAAACCAAAATTGCACTAGCCTATTGGGCGAATTCATGAAAATAACAATTACATTCACAACCTATATTTTAAAAGCAATAAAACAGCTTTTGGTTTGGAATGGTCAGAAAAAAGGAGGGCTCCCCACCTCCCAATTCCCAATTCAATTAACCCCTGGATATCAGATTACAACAAGGCTTGTTGCCTACTTTAATTTTGGGGCCTAATCATTACACCCCTGGTTGTAGCCTCAGACAATCTACTGGCTGAGAACTGTGAAATATAAAAGTCAAGAGTTAACTATATTTCCAGCCCCATATAGAACTGAAATATGTGGAGTGGGGGGCTAATGTGGGGCTATTATTCTGAGCCCAAGTCCCTCCGAAAGAGAGAAAGAAAAAACTGGGGGGGTAGTGAGTGAGTGAGTGAGTGAGTGAGTGAGTGAGTGAGTGAGTGAGTGAGTGAGTGAGAGAGAGAGAGAGAATGAGATGGACAGTGAAAAAGTGATGGACAGAGAGACAAAAAAAAGAGGGAGAGAGAAATAAAGAAAGAACGAGAGAGATACCACATAACACACCATGCTGCAGTGGGACAAAACCAGTAGTGAAAAGCACAGCAGGGACAATTCTGGTAGCAGAACGAGAGTTGGAATGGAAGGACATTAAATTCCTATTATTCAAATTAGAGCTCTTGATTTCCTTTCAATGCTACAAACTTGGGTACGACATCTAAAAAAAAAAACTGAATAAGAAAGGAGTAGAGAAAGAGAGGGTGAATGAAGGGAGAGAAAATAAAACCGGGGCAATAGGCAGAACGTCTAAGAGTGCGTGCGATAAGTTGCTGATGTGCAAACTCCCAAACCACACTCTGTTCAGTAGTAGGACTCATAGAAACATAAATTGCAGCCACACAACCACAGAAGCTTATAAACCCACACCAGTGAAAGTAAAAACACACAAACACAGACACAGAAATCTAGCATGGCACAGCCAAGAACCGTGCCAACGTGTTTGAGGACGAATCACGCCCAACAGAAGAACCCATCCCACACCATATCCATATAACCCAGGTACTGACCGAAGACATGGTAGCCCAGCACACAGGTGTAGGTGGCCCAGTCAATGTCCTTACACTCAGAACGGTTACGGATGTACTTGCAGCCATTTGGAATGTCCCCTGCAAAAAATGATAGAACCAAGTCAGGGCATAGTTTAAGGGGATACTACACAACAGAAGTGTAATGCAAAAAGGAATGAGCTACACTGTACGTTGGTTTAGCCCGATTATTTAAAAAAGTTTATCAAATTTTTGGGGGGATAAATAGTCCTTCATGGATCAGTAACATAGCATGAGGCTTCATCAATGAAGCTGTAGTCTCACTGAAGCATGACAATCATTTGAAGGCGTCTCTACTCACAGTAGAGGATCTCATAGTCTCCTGAGTTGGACATGATGAACTTGTTGTCGGGGGACCAGTCAAGATGTGTGATGTAGCTGGAATGTCCCTGTTAACCACAGAGTGAGAAAGTTTGATACATGATTTAGAGAGATGAAACAGTTGGTTGGTTTATTTTTTGTTGTTGTTGTATTTTACCCACTTTTTCGCCCCAATTTTGTGATATCCAATTGCGACCCAATTTCAAACTCGTCTTATCGCTGCAACTCCCCAACAGGCAAAGGTCGAGTCACTCGTCCTCCAAAACATGACCCGCCTAACCGTGCTCCTTAACACCTGCCGCTTAAGCCGGAAGCCAACTGCACCAATGTCTCGAAGGAAACACTGTTCAACTGACGACCTGGAGTCACTAGAGCACAATGAGTCAAGTAAAGCCCCCCCGGCCAAACCCTCTGCTAACCTGGACGGCGCTGGGCCAATTATGCTCCGACCCTGTCACGGCCAGTTGTGACACAGCCTGGGATCGAACCCATGTCTGTGGTGACGCCTCAAGCTCCCCAATGTAGTGCCTTAGACCCGCTGCACCACTCGGGAGGCCCTAGTTAATGGTATTTTAATGGAGCTAGGGACATATACAGCAAGTATAGTACAGCTGACTTAGTTTTGCACATCATTTCATGTGACATTTTGGCCTTTATAAAAGTTGGAGCGAACTCCAGTCTTCCACCTCAGCCCATAGGAGGAGACACCGTGTGTGTGTTTGTGTGTGTGTGTACACATGTCTGTCTATCCTCCCCCTCACTCAGGGTCAGGGAGGAAATCTCTGTTAGACTATCTTGGCACTTGGTTTGATTTCCTTCAAGTCCGCAGGCTTTCCTCCAACACAAAGACCCATACACACATGCAATCATACACATGCATGCAAACGCGCACACTTTTATACACAGGAATGTCACTGACATCCTGCCAAGCTAGACACTCCACAGCTGCTGACCTCACTTTCTCACACAAACATATACAAATCTGAATCCCTTACTGAACGACGCGCACACACAAAGTTTATGTATTTCTCTGTTTATGCATTTCCCTATTTATACGTAGAAACCTGTAGTTATTTATTTGAAAAACAGGACATACATATTTACGCGTCACTAAAAATCCCCATAAACAGTTATACACAGAAAGTACAAAACATTAGGACCAGGTGAATCCAAGTGAAAGCTATGATCCCTTATTGATGTCACTTGTTAAATCCATTTCAAATCAGTGTAGATGAAGGGGAGGAGACAGGTTAAAAGAAGATTTTTAAGCCTCGAGACAAATTAGACATGGATTGTGTTGTGTGTGCCATTCAGAGGGTGAATGGGCAAGACCAAATATTTAAGTGCCTTTGAACGGGGTATGGTAGTAGGTGCCGGGCGCACAGGAACTGCAATGCTCAAGAACTGCAATGCTGCTGGGTTTTTCACGCTCAACAGTTTCCCGTGTGTATCAGAATGGTCCACCACCCAAAGGACATCCAGCCAACTTGACATAACTGTGAGAAGCACTGGAGTTAACATGGGCCAGCATCCCTGTGGAACGCTTTTGACACCTTGTAGAGTCCATGACCTGACTAATTGAGGCTGTTTTGAAGCCAAAAATATTAGGAAGGTGGTCTTAATATTTTGTACACTCAGTTAATATCAGTGCGTCTCACTGCTTTACAGTGGAGCTGTGCTCACAGACAAGGGCCCAGTCATATGCCAACGCCTATAAACGCCTCAAACCAACCTTCCCACAATGTCTTTCTCTCCTCTGGAGCCCTGGGTCTTTTTTACATTACCAACACGTCAAATGAGAACCTTGCTTTAATGCTCTCTCACGCAATCCCAAGCATATTTTTCAGCAAATCTAAAACGTGACTGCTATGCACTTAGTCTGTGATCTGGTATTAAACATTAAAAATAAACACACAAAGCACTATACCACACGCACTGCTGTGGCTGCAAGGCTATGTACAGTAGGTTGCCTGGGGGCTTAACCTTGGACCAAGACCATAGTGGTCAAGCAGCAGAAGCAATGACTGTGACCACAACCTGAGCAGCATGGTACTGACCATTGGCATCCATCACACAGATGACCATGAGCCCACAGGGATGCAGGGAAGAGAGAGAGAGAGAAAACGGGTGTGATGTATGAAAAAGAGACTACATGAATGAGAGGGACATGAAAGAGGGAGAAGAGGAAAACAAGGGACAAAGAAAGAGGCCGGACCAATGCGTGCGTGACAGAGCGCAGAGTACATTTAGAGCGAGAGAGAGTGAGAGGAGAGAGGAGAGAGAAGATGGGATATAAAAGAGAAATAGAGACAGCAGACTGAGCAGCAGCCAAGTGGAGGCCAGAAAAGATTTAAAACAACAGTGGAGTGATTCACACTGGCCCTGTGGGGTCCAGACCACTGTAGCGTAGACTAGGGCTGGGTAGAATACAGTATTTTATGATATTTTTATTTTTTTATTTTACCTTTATTTAACCAGGCAAGTCAGTTAAGAACAAATTCTTATTTTCAATGACGGCCTGGGAACAGTGGGTTAACTGCCTGTTCAGGGGCAGAACGACAGATTTGTACCTTGTCAGCTCGGGGGTTTGAACTCGCAACCTTCCGGTTACTAGTCCAACGCTCTAACCACTAGGCTACCCTGCCGCCCCATATACCGGTATTGATGCAGGGACCGGTTTGGGTTTTTACTTTACCTTCTATACCGGTATTTGAATGTTTGGTTTGTTAAACGTGATACGCCATATGTAATGTCCATTTTTATAATTGTTTACTCCGCTACTTGAGTCATCTCTCTCTGCTCTTTCTCTCTGCGCCACCTTCCACACAGACCTAGCCACGCCCCCTGTCACAACCATGAGACACTTGTGTTCAGTCTGCATGGTCAATGCAGCACATGCAACAATCTTGCATGTTGCTAATTAATATAAATCCACTAGCGTTCTATATTAGTTTGTGTTTCTTACATCTGCAAACAGCTAGTTTGTCTTTGCTTAGAAAGTTGCCCTACATCTTGTGACACTAATTGTTAGCCACTGATGCCAAATCTAGCTAGCTAATACATTTACTGAGTAATAAATGCTGCAAAGCAAGAATATGTTAGCTACATGACGTAGCTAAGAGAAAACATGCAATGTAGCCAAAGCTTATAGGGTCCCCTAGGAAACACTTATCAACACTTTAGTTCCTACCCTGTCACAATAACTCCTCCCTGGCATTTTAATTTGTTGTCATCTCAAACACAGTATTCAATGTTCCCACTAATATATTCTAACTATAGAATTAGAATAGTCATTCGATTTCCATGTTTCCAACAGTTTTGCTCTAATTCGCAAGTCAAATCGCAATTGCAACATTTGGTTAAAAATAAGTCCTAGATTATATCGTGCAGCCCTACGTGGCAGTGTGGAAATTATCACAATTGAGCAGTGGTGTACTTAAGTAAAAAATACTTTCAAGTACTACTTAAGTCGGTTTTTTGGTATCATTACTTTGCTATTTTTTATTTTTGACAACTTTTACTTCACTACATTCCTAAAGAAAATACTGTACTTTTAACTTCATACATTTTCCCTGACACCTAAAGTACTAGTTACATTTTGAATGCTTTAGCAGGATAGGAAAATGGTCCAATTCACAAACTTGTCAAGAGAACATCCCTGGTCATCTACTGCCTCTGATCTGGAGGACTCACTAAACACAAATGCTTTGTTTGTAAAAATATATCTGAGTGTTGGAGTGTGCCCCTGGCTATCCGTAAAGAATAAAATTAAAAACGAAAATGGTGCCATCTGGTTTGCTTAATATAAGGAATTTGAAATTATTTTAACAATTACATTTGCTTTTGATACTTAAGTATATTTAAAACCAAATACTTGTAGACTTTTACTCAAGTAGTATTTTACTTTTACTCTAGTAATTTTCTATTAACTTATCTTTACATTTACTTAAGTATGACAATTGGGTACACTGCAATTGAGTGCAGGAAATGCAGAAATGATACAAGTGCTAAATGTGTTTAGGTTGAAGTTGAATTGAACAGTATTCAAAAATGAAAAATACCATTCAAAAATACCATTCAATTAAAAAAAAATATATACTGTGGTATAATATTTTGGCCATATCACCCAGCCCTGAAGTAGACCTAATGGGATCACAACCTAGTCTACTGGTCATGATCTGTATACCTTCACCTCTAACCTGCAGGATTTAAACCCATCACTATACGTATATACAGGTAACTGCCAAAATAAAGGAAACATCAACATAAAGAGTCTTAAAAGGGTGTTGAGCCAATACGAGCCAGAACAGCTTCAACTCTATTGGAGGGATGAGACACCATTCTCCATGAGAAATTCTAGAATTGTGTGTTTTGTTGATGGTGGTGGAAAACACTGTCTCAGGCGCCACTACAGAATCTCCCATAAGTGTTTAATTGGGTTGAAATCTGGCGACTGAGACGGCCATGGCATATGGTTTACATCATTTTCATGCTCATCATACCACTCAGTGAACACTCGTGCCCTGTGGATCGGGGGCACGGATTGTCGACCTATGGGGACATTGCCATGGTAGCTAAAATAATGGCATGCCCAGCATTTTTATATATGATGGGATGTTGATGGGATGTTAATTGCTTAATTAACTCAGGAACCACACTTGTGTGGAAGCAGCTGCGTTCAATATACTTTGTATCCCTCATTTACTCATGTGTCTCCATTATTTTGGCAGTTATCCAACAGTCCCCATCTGAACTGACTTTCTCTCGATCTCGCGCTCGCTCGCTCTCCTGTTGCTTCTTCTGTTATTACCATACTGTGAAAGCACTGATCCTATCCATCTCTCCAGCTGCAGGGAGACGTCACTCCCTAGGGCCCCACACACACACACTAATCACTTCAAACACACAAACTAATGGTGATGTACTCACAATGCACTTCCCGTATCTGGTGTACTTGCGTCCTTTATCCGACACGGTGTAGAGGTAAATGAAGTTGTCATGTGATCCCACTGCCAGCAGGGTGCCATCTGAAGGATGGAACAGGTAAATTATCCACCATATTTTATTCTCCTCCCTAACCGTTGATTGGTTTAACAATTCTCCCATCAAATCCAAGTCTACGGTTAGGATAGGGTGTAAGACAAGCTCCACCCACCTACGGAGAAGCGTATGACTGACAGCTGCTCATTGCCGTCTGTATGAATGGCCACCAGGTCTCTGGTCTCTGCATCGAGGGCGTACCACCTGGGACACGGGGGGGAGAAGAGAACATTGCCGAAAATTTAGAAGAATGGACTATTCCCATACAGGCGTGAGCGATAAGAGATGGGATTAATAGCCACTGCTGTACTTCAGAGTTCGAGATAGGGTTAAGCTGAACTTACTTTCCTGAGTGAGTACCGATGGCCACAACAGCACCACTAGGGTGGAAGTCTGCACAGTGTCCATGCTCCTGAGAGAAAGAAACAGCAAGAGAGAAGGGAGAGACGCAATTCAAACATACAAGTCATTTTTTGAGTAAGGCCTGAATCCTAACTCGAAATGTGTTTGCATGCCTTGATCTCAATAAAAAAAAACTTGCAGCAACATTTCAATTACGTCTGTGAACAAAAACTCTAAAAAAGGGCAGTGAATGAGCGCGTATTCTTAATCTGCAGTATAGAATAGTTCCGACAGGGAGGTATATTAGTTCTTACATCCAGCAGCCTGGTCCATTCCAAGCAGTGGTCCACAGAGTTCCACAGGCACACCTGCCTGTCCTGGGCACAGGTGAGGAACAGGTCCTTGAAGGGGTGAGAGGCCAGCCCCCACAGCTCGTCTGTGTGACCCTAGGGGACGATAGGTCAGAGGTTGGGGGGAAAAAATGCGGATATGTAGTCACTTTATCCAACGTGACGACACACTTGAGTAGTTAACACGGCTTGCAAAGTAGTTAACACATATTCTGTCTATTCTGTATGTCGCCCATGTTACTGTATGGGGAGAATCAAAATCCACAGTATCATGTTCCAACCAACTAAGCCATTGGAAACACACCACCACTAACGCTCGAATGACCTCCTTCACATGGGAATAGTGTGCCTCAAAGAGGGGGCAGACGAGGGGAGAAGGGGGTGGGCTCAGTTGGGTGCCCTCAAAAGAGGAGATAAATATCTCTGCCAAGCCTGTTTATACAGAGTTGAAATCGCTGGAAAATGTATGCAGAGTTTTACCACGCAGCTCTCTGGAAAATAGCAGCGTCTCCATCGCTCTGCTCTTCCTCACAGAGAAGAAAA
The DNA here is from genome assembly GCF_045791955.1 of Oncorhynchus clarkii lewisi. NCBI lineage: Eukaryota > Metazoa > Chordata > Actinopteri > Salmoniformes > Salmonidae > Oncorhynchus > Oncorhynchus clarkii. The sequence continues at coordinate 6,350,607 of NC_092169.1, forward strand.
GATTGGGAAAGCAGCTGGTGAGGCGGCCGACACTGGCATCCCTACAGCAGAGCTGCCATAGCAAGGGCCCTGCAGTCCTCAATTGGCTTTAGTTCTCACACCCTGGATGTTTTACACACCTGGAGCACGTAGTGCTGGCAGTCAGCTAGTCAGCAGTGAGAGAGAAATAGAAAGCGAGAAATATAAACTTCTCTCACCTGGACTTCCACCTGGAAGCCGTCATTAAACGTCCCCCTCAGGACAAAGTTACGCGACGTGCCCACCAAAAGCTGCTCGCCCTTGCCCTCAGCCACAGCACGAATGGTTCCATATTGATCAGGGACCTGCCGGGGAAACAGCTACATTGAGATGTACGTTCATATTCATCATACTGAACATGGGACATATTTACATTCGTATCGTTGCGCATAAACCACGGCGCATTGGTGTGGAACGTGTCTGTGTTGCATTCTGCACGGCCGAGACGGCACCTCTATGTCCCTCTCTGGGTTGAGGCCGTGGTCCCACAGGATGATCTTGTGGTCCTTGCCCCCTCCGGTCAGCAGGGTCCCATTCCTCATCTGACACAGAGTGAACACACTGCCATCATGGGCCTTGATCTGACGGCTGATCTGGTACGCACCTACAGGGAGGGGGGGGAGACAGAATGACAGACAGACAGACAGAGAGGGGGGAGAAGTAAAATTGCCCAGAAGGAAAGAGGAGGGAGAGGAATGAGAGAGGCTTGTAAAACAGCTCACAGCAGAGATTTCTGGGAATAGGATAGCACAAATAGTTGACATTCGTTAGTGTGGTTTATACACCACGCTACAGGCTAGCTCTTGTTGTTTTCTCAGGGGAGCATTTGGGGGGGGGGGGGGGGGAGTGAAAGAGGGTGCGCGCGCGCGGTTAAGAAGATAGCTGTGGAAGGCATGTTCGAATGAGTGCGAGCACGCACGTCTGTGTGCGCGCGTGGTCTAGGTTTGATGTGTCTACATTCTCCACATTCTGATGATCCCTCCTCCTGTTACAAGATATTCTCTGCTGACAACACAGACAGATGCACAGCGAGGCAGGCCCATTCCTCAAGGCTAGTTACACTGAACCCGAGGCAGTGGAATTCTCAATGGGGGTAATATTGTGTGGCATTGGGAGGGTGCGTGTAGAATTAACGTGCATCAGATAAGTGTTTCTGTCGGTTTCTGTATCGCTTGTGCTCCCCCACATTGGCATGACCTTCATCCCTGCAGAGCTCAAACAGATGTGGACCCACACGCGCACACACACACTGCACATGCATCACAGGAGCCCGCTGAGGGGAGAACGGCTCATAATAATGGCCGGAACAGAGCAAACGGAACGGGATAAAAAAAACAGTACAAGTTAATGTGTTTAATCCATTTGATACCGTTCCACTGATCCCGCTCCAGCCCGTACCACGAGCCCCGTCCTCCCCAATTAAAAAGGTGAAACCAAGTTCCTGTGAGACACATGCATTCCCACCGTCTAACCACCAGGGACACTCAGGTAAACAAAAAGAGATGAACAGTTTTTATCCATGGCGCCTGGCCCTAGCCATGCTCATCCAGTTCCCCTGTACGCCACAACCAAAACTATTACTGCTCAAACCTTCCCCAACACCCTCCGTCCCCCGGGCACTCTGGCCTGCCAACACGCACACCCACTCTCCTTCCCCCGCCACACTTTTATTTTCCCTTCCGTGTCTCTCCTTCAAAGGCTGTTTTCTTTTCGCCAGTCTCAAACCACCCTCTTCCAGTCGCTCTCCTCTGTGGCTGAGACTCACTGGGAAGGTTTCACCACTTGTGTTACTCATGTGGGCATGTACGATAAATGGTCAGACGGTTTTTCCCAAAGTGACTAAAGTTTAAAACAAATATTCAGTAGGCTTTACATGGCTTGCGAGGGAACCAAACCCGCAATCCTGGTGTTAGAAAGCACCGTGCTCCAATCAACCGTGCCATCGGTATTGTAGCAATATACGGCCGGGTGTAGGGACTGCCTGCGAGGTTTAAAGTACAGTGGAAGGTATATGAGGTATTGTGGGATAGTGTACCTTTGGATCCCTTTCCCTGGGGACGGCTCCACTAGGTCGAGGGAGTCCGTTTGTGATGTTCAAGGTACAGTGTAAGCTAGAAGGTGTACGGTGTACCTTTGGGGCCTTTCCCTGGGGCCGGCTCCACTGTGCTCCGGCTCCATATCAACATGACGCCTCCAGAGTCTCCAGTCAGGATGTCCCCGTTGTTGAGGAAGGCCAGACACTGAACAAACTTGGGCTTCTCGTATTTCTGAAACGGGACAGGGGGAGACGGGAGAATTAAATGTCTGTGTAATAATTGTCGTCTGTGTTTAGGGCAGAGAAAGAGACTGTATTCATGTATGGGTAAAGGTATACATTACATTCTAGCGTCACATTGTTATTTAAGTTTTTCACTTTTGGTGACACGTAGGGGTGTGGAGAGTACTCGGACAAAACAAGTTCCACCCTTTTCTCCCAGCACGCATCTCTCTGTCGCAGTGTGAAAGGCTGTGCGGTCTTAAATAAGTAAATTGGCCAGTTCGGCTGTCTGTAAAGAAATGGGCAGGGTGTAGGTTGAATCTGCTGCCACGATTGGATTATAACAAGCCCGGCTTCCCATCCCTCCCACACGGCTCCGTTTTCACTCGGCCCATCTCCCCTTCTCTCCACAAACATATTGTGTGAATCAGAATTCGTAATTAGCTAGTCATTGTTGTTCTAGCCATCAATCTAGTTTGTCTGTCTACGGGGCGTTGTAGTAGCCTACGTTGTCCGTCAATATTGCATTGCTGACATCGTCTTTGTCGTTATGTTGTGAGCTAAGCACATATGTTTGCTTGCTATTATTTGTTTTATTTTTTACAGAGCGACAGATCAGCTTGGCTCAAGTGGATATTTTTAAGTAATTTAAGTTTAAGAACTGGACAAGTGGAAAAATGTCCTCACCCCGAAGATGCCCTGCTTGCGTGCCAGCGAGGTGCCAGCCCAGGTCCAAAAGAAGATGTGTGACTTGCCACAGGTTACTATGGTGTTGGCATCAGTAGGGTGGAACTCCACCGCAAGGACCACCTCATTTGTAGACTAGAGGAGGTGAAACAGTCAAAAACGAAATCTATTTCAGAACCAAATCAAATGCTTTACGTATTTTAGGCAGAATTGCACCGCATAAAAACACCCCAGGTTTCCCGGACCTTGATTTCAGCAATTTTGGATTTCTTCTGCCAGTCCCAGACAGTCAACATGTGGTCGTTACAATCATCAATCACCGCCAGGTGTGTACCGGAGTCCTGTAGGAGAAAGGCAGGGTATGTCACGTCAGCAAAGCTTGTATGAAACACAGATCCTATTGTCTGCAATGCAGTTAACATGGCATAACATAATAATATAATTCCAGTTTAGGCCTACATATTCACAGATACAGTATGTATGTAAGTGAGAGGGCATGGAAATCTAAAGATGAATCCACATGTTGCAAAATGGCCATAAAGCAGGCAGGACTAAACAATACTCTTCTAAGTGGTTAGCCATGGAGTAGACTTGGCATAATGGTATCGACAACAGCATAAGATCACCTTCATTCAAGCTTTACCATTATTTGATAGGGAAAATCCACTGCTTAGTTAGACCTTTGATCACATAAGGGGATAATGAATCACTTAGAATGCGTAACTGTGTTTGTTTGTATGGGAAATGGGTCACGGTGTGTTTGTCGGTTTGCGTCTGAAGGGAGCCAGACATTAAAAGCTGTGTTCCGGAATGTGCTAACTGAGGACAAAGAGAGAATAGGAACATTAAACTACTACTGATTAGAGAACCTATTGATGTATTCAAGACCGCAATAACACCAGTCTGGCCAACTAGCCTGATTATGAAAAGGCTCAGTCCAGAAACACACAGCACCTAGAACCCCAGAACTGAGTAGAACCTCTAATCTAGATCCACTGGCTGTGATGTGAGTGTGTGATCTATCAGATGCGTTGTGATATGGACCCTTCCCAGACAGAATGGGGTTTCATTTAATGTACTACACCAGTTCCCACAAATCGCATAATGACTAACACTTCCTGGATTATACCATTAGAGGTGCTACGGGTACCCACCGCCTTGGAGAAGGCCAGGGAGCCCACCCCTCTCTCAAACGTGCCCAGGCCGATGACCTGCAGGGTGGACAGGCTCACCGAGTCCCACACCCTCACGTGGGGCTGCAGCGGCTAAAGAGGGAGAAGAGGAGATACACATATATATATAACAAGCCATCACTGCAGCCAAACTCAGACACTATGCTGCATTTGCAGTATACTCTTTTCACAGCATCCTTTCCTTGTTTCCTTTCCTTCACAAATCACTGGTAGGTGAGGAGGAGAAGAGAACACAAACATATTTTTTGTAGATAAAAGGACTGGACAGATTCCCACCCAAATTGCTTTTCATCTATCATATCCTCTAAGATCAGTGGTCATGATGGAATGGGGGAAGGAGGTGAGGAAAGGAAGCCATTTTTTAGAAAAAACTTGAGAAAGACTAACAAGTAGTCAGTGAGTGAGTGGTGCGGGATCCAGGCTGGCTGACAGGCAGGATACTCTTCTACAGAGTCCTTCCAGGAAGGTTAGAGGCAGTTTGGCATGTTTAGACCCAGAGAGCTTAAATATAATTAGTTGCATGAGCGCACTGATTGTTGGTGTGGTTGAGTAAATATGGAGCACCTGTGTCTGGGTCTGCGCCTGTCAAAGACGTGAGTGAGCCTGATTGTGCAAAACACGAGCAGAAATACTATAACCGTACACAAGAAGAGACCTCGTGCAAACAAGGATTATGCTGTTCAACACAACCACAGGTGTCTCGCCGTATTCGGCGGGCTGGAATAAGACTACTAAACTCACTTGGAAAAACCCATGGCGTTACATAGGTGACATTTGAGCCCTGTGACTTGCCCATTGTGTGTGTGTGTGTGTGTGTGTGTATGAATGATAGGAAAGAAAACAGCATATGTGCTCCTAAATCCAGAGGAACAAACATGAAATGTACATGAACAAAGAAATATCACACATGCGAACATACCATTAAAGGATTTAGCTAGCAGGAAGTCAGGGGGTTAGTAATGGGTGAGGTGGTGGGAGTGTGACTCACCCGGCCGTCCTTGTCCACTCCCGCAATCTGTCCCGTGGCAATGCGGATCTTATCGGGGTGAACAGCAAGGCTAGTGAGTTAAACGGAGAGCGAGACAGAGAGAGAGAGTGAGAGAGCAAGAGAAAATCATAGACGGATAGAAATGAGACACAAAAACATGAATAGATTGTCAAACCAATAACATTTCTTTTTTTATGTCGTAAACTACCTCCCTATTGAAAAACCCTAGAGTCAAAAACAATCCGTCGTAATGAGAGGAGTATGTCAGATGTAAAATTAAGTTGAGAGGGAGCTGCTAGACTGAGCTGACCCGTTTGCCTGTCTGGCACACAGCCTGATGGGAGGAAGTGAGGCTTTTCGTTTCAAACAAAGGCAGTTTTGAATCAGGGTTCTGCCAGCACAAGGACTAATTTGTCTCTTCCACCCAGACAGAAGACGTGTATATCTCATTTGCATAGTCTTTATCTTAAGAGGCCTCTGAGAGGATGGAACCTGGAGACAGTTAAGCTGAACCATCGTGTCTGTGACAACTATTTGCTTAATCTACATTAAAAAGGTTTTGTAATGAAGTGTTTGTACATTATTCAGACCCTGAGGGACACATTGTTGTATCATCTGAATCTAGTGTATCTACTGTATGCAGAATACACAGCCCGTGATGGTGTGTATAAGCTACTGTAGGAATTCATTACCTGACACTACACAACGAAGGCTGACCAATACTACCAGCTCACCATTTGACACAGTCAGTGTGGCCAAGGTAGTGGCGCTGTGTTCTCTCCTCGTAGTTGAAGAGCACGACCACGGAGGCTATGAAGTATACACTCTCCCCTGTAGGGAGCAGGTACACGTTGGCTCTGCAGTCTCTCCCCCTGTAGCCATACCTGACATAATGACTCAAGGAACCACAACAGTATTCTCCTTTCCATCATCTGCCACGTGAAAACAACTGGACAGGTCGAAAGTGAAGACCTATAAGGCCTCCACCTTTTTGCTTTGGACATCTGTCTCCGAGCCCAGAGACCCACAGACAGACAAGAGGGAGAGACCGAAGGCCAGGGACACACGGAGTAACAGAGTGTTTGGGACCAGGCACCGCCAAGAAGAAAGGATACACCCACTCAAGTTTGAGTTTCTCCGGAGGCAGCTCTGTGCGCACGTCTTCATAGTTCTCCACGTCCGCGGGGATGTACATAGTGATGGGGCGACCTCGCATGAACATCTTGATGTAATCTCCCTCTGCGAACGAGACGGACAAAACATTTTTTTTTATAGCAAGCTATATCACGATCGCCATTTTGACTCGCTACATAGAGAGGGATTCTGGTAACACTAAACCCGTGCTTTTGCAAACACATTCAACATACAGTATTAGCACAGGTATAAGTATAAGCAAGTATAAGTACTTTCAAATACTATTTGAAAGTATTCAGGCAGGCTAGAGCAAACACTCAAAGAAGCAGGACTGAGTAGTGGTGGTTCATGTTTCCCCTTAACAGAAAACCCTGTTACGGTAAAGCATTAAAAATGACTGTGGGTCAGACAAATACCTCTTGTTTAATAATGGTTCATATAGAGTCATGAGTCAGAGAGCGTAAGTGAGAGTGCATGACATGACTTTAGTCCACGAACCCAAAGATATCTGCAGCGTGACTGCTCAACACCCTCCGCACTGTCACACACAACCACTTAGTGTGACAACACTTATTTTTTTGAACATAAAAACCTACAAAAGCCTTGAAAACCCTAAAGAGTTCAGTTAGTGTGGTGCACGTGCTTTCCACTCATCCAGGGATGAGATACTGCATAGACCGAGCTAGATATACAGATAGAGGGCGAGTCAGACAGAGAGAAGCGTTGGATGCCGTGCAGTGGAGCAAAGCAGCGAGTCAGCAACCCCAAACTCAGCTGAAATAAGAAAACGTGACGGGGGGGGGAGAGAAAAAAAGAAAAGATGGGGAAAAGAGAGCAAAAGGAGGGGGGTGGGGGGGTGGATTAGTGGTAGACAGGGATCAGTGGAAATGTGTGTGTTTCTACTCTCCTAGTGAGAGAGGACGAAAGGGAGATGGTTGGACGGGGGCCAAACTTCACCATTGCTCACAAAATAGAGCGAGGGCTTTCTTCCAGTTTCCCCAGATTGAGGAGGAGCATACAGTAGACTCAAACTGAAGGGCCAGAATTCATCCCAGGACCTACCTAGTTATTACTAGTCAGAATGTACTGGTATCACTAAAGGCCAACACACTGCCTTGGACACTGTAATACGTTTAGCCATTGTCTGCAGTATTCTTCTTAACTAATCCATTCCCCCTACTGCACAGTGCATTCGGAAAGTATTCAGACCCCTTCACTTTTTCCACATTACGTTACAGCTTTATTACTCTAAAATTAATTACATTGTTTTTCCCCCCTCAATCTACACACAAATCCCCATAACCCCATAATGACGAAGCAAAAACAGGTATTCAGACACTTTACTTTGGTGGAGCACCTTTGGCAGCGATTACAGTCTTGAGTCTACTTGGGAATGACGCTACAAGCTTGGCACACCTGTATTTGGGGAGATTCTCCCATTCTTCACTGCAAATCCTCTCAAGCTCTGTTAGGTTGGATGGGGAGCGTCACTGAGCAGCTATTTTCATGTGTCTCCAGAGGTGTTAGATCGGTTTCAAGTCCGGGCTCTGGCTGGGCCACTCAAGGACATTCAAAGACTTGTCCCGAAGCCACTCCTGCGTTGCCTCTACCGTCGCCCCCAGTCTGAGGTCCTGAGTGCTTTGGAGCAGGTTTTCATCAATGATCTCTCTGTACTTCGCTCCGTTCATCTTTGCCACTGAAAAACATCCCCAGAGAATGATGCTGCCACCACCATGCAGGTTTCCTCCAGACGTGACACTTTGCATTCAGGCCAAAGAGTTCAATCTTGGTTTCATCAGATCAGAGAATCTGGTTTATCATGGTCTAAGAGTCCTTTAGGTGCCTTTTGGCAAACTGCAAGCAGACTGTCATGTGCATTTTACTGAGGAGTGGCTTCAGTCTGACCACTCTACTATAAAAGCCCTGATTTGTGGAGTGCTGCAAAGATGGTTGTCCTTCTGGAAGGTTCTCCCATCCCCGCAGAGGAGCTCTGTCAGAGTGACCATCGGGTTCTTGGTCACCTGCCTGACCAAGGCCTTTCTCTCCCGATTGCTCAGTTTGGCCGGGCAGCCAGCTCTAGGAAGAGTCTTGGGGGTTCTAAACTTCTTCCATTTAAGAATGATGGAGGCCACTGTGTTCTTGGGGACCTTCAATACTGCAGAAATATTTTGGTACCCTTCCCCAGATCTGTGCCCTGACACAGTCCTGTCTCGGAGCTCCACAGCCAATTAATTCGACCTCATGGCTTGGTTTTTGATCTGACATGCACTGTCAACTGTGGAACCTTACATAGACAGGTGTGTGCCTTTCCAAATCATGTCCAATGAACTGAATTTACCACAAGTGGACTACAATCAAGTTGCAGAAACATCAAGGATGATAAATGGAAACAGGTTGCACCGGCTTTGTCATTATGGGGTATTGTGTGTAGATTGATGAGGAAAATGTTTATTTAATACATTTTCAGAATAAGGCTGTAACGTTACACAACGGGAAAAAAGTCAAGTGGCCTGAATACTCTCCAGATGTACTGTGTCTGTGGTCAATAATGCCAGGAAATGGCTGAATTCGTTGAACTAGCTGAATTCCAGTCCAAAGTGTGTCTGTGGAGGTAAACGAGCGCCCCAGCCAGCAGACTCAGGACCAACCACCTTCCTCACATGACCAGAAGCAACCTTTCTGAGCAAGAGTGGGATACTTTTAACCAGACGACACTCTGCTAAGTGCCATACTGGCACAGCTATGCCTTTTATGTCGGGCATCGCTTGATGACAATAAATGGAGGAGGGTGAGGAGGTAGAGGGAGGGGGGGGATTGAGAGCGAGAGAGATTCTGTCTGTGTTTGACATGATAAAGAGAATGTCAGAGTTAGATAGACAAGCCAAAAAGCAGAGAGGGTGGGGCAAGCGCTCGCCCCAAGGCTGGCAGCTCTCCTCGCTATCTGACAACTTACCTGCTTGGCTGTTTTTCTCACGGGTTGACATTTTGGCTGGTCATGAGACAGAAACAATGTCACTCACACACAACGATAGTACACAGGGGAGAAGAGCTAGAATGATCTGAAGACAGCAACGATGACTAGTTGGGTCTACACAATAGGATGAAGGACTATGTGGAAGGAAAGGGGACATGTTTGGAAGGAACAACAAGACGCTAAGGCTTTGAAATACAGCTCTTCTCTTACCTAAAAAAGATACTCTCAAACCTACACAGTACAGCACAGCGTTTTCATAAGCCCAACGAGAGCACACTTTAGGGCTATATTGCATCCTATTGTACAGCTGAATTAATAAACGATCTGGTTGTCAACAGATGTGCCAATTGTGTCGGTATACCGCAGTACACACAGTGGGGAGAGCAAGTATTTTATACACTGCCGATTTTGCAGGTTTTCCTACTTACAAAACATGTAGAGGTCTAATTTTTATCATAGGTACACTTCAACTGTGAGAGACGGAATCTAAAACAAAAATCCAGAAAATCACATTGTATGATTTTTCAGTAATTAATTTGCATTTTATTGCATTACATAAGTATTTGATCACCTACCAACCATTAAGAATTCCAGCTCTCACAGACCTGCTAGTTTTTTTAAGAACCCCTCCCCTCACTCATTACCTGTATTAACAGCACCTGTTTGAACTCGTTACCTGTATAAAAAGACACCTGTCCACACACTCAATCAAACAGACTCCAACCTCTCCACAATGGCCAAGACCAGAGAGGGTGTAATGACATCAGGGATAACATTGTAGACCTGCACAAGGCTGGGATGGGCTACAGGACAATAGGCAAGCAGCTTGGTGAGAAGGCAACAACTGTTGGCGCAATTATTAGAAAATGGAAGAAGTTCAAGATGACGGTCAATCACCCTCGGTCTGGGACTCCGTGCAAGATCTCACCTCGTGGGGTGATGAGGAAGGTGAGGGATCAGCCCAGAACTACACGGCAGGACCTGGTCAATGACCTGAAGAGAGCTGGGACCACAGTCTCAAAGAAAACCATTAGTAACACACTACGCCGTCATGGATTAAAATCCTGCAGCGCACGCAAGGTCCCCCTGCTCATGCCAGCGCATGTCCAGGCCCATCTGAAGTTTGCCAATGACCATCTGGATGATCCAGAGGAGGAATGGGAGAAGGTCATGTGGTCTGATGAGACAAAAATAGAGCTTTTTGGTCTAAACTTCACTCGCCTTGTTTGGAGGAAGAAGAAGGATGAGTACAACCCCAAGAACACCATCCCAACCATGAAGCATGGAGGTGGAAACATCATTCTTTGGGGATGCTTTTCTGCAAAGGGGAAAGGACGACTGCACCGTATTGAGGGGAGGATGGATGAAGCCATGTATCAGGAGATCTTGGCCAACAACCTCCTTCCCTCAGTAAGAGCATTGAAGATGGGTCGTGGCTGGGTCTTCCAGCATGACAACGACCTGAAACACACAGCCAGGGCAACTAAGGATTGGCTCCGTAAGAAGCATCTCAAGGTCCTGGATTGGCCTAGCCAGTCTCCAGACCTAAACCCAATTGAAAATCTTTGGAGGGAGCTGAAAGTCCGTATTGCCCAGCGACAGCCCCGAAACCTGAAGGATCTGGAGAAGGTCTGTATGGAGGAATGGAGGAGAGGGTCAAAATCCCTGCTGCAGTGTGTGCAAACCTGGTCAAGAACTACAGGAAACGTATGATCTCTGTAATTGCAAACAAAGGTTTCTGTACCAAATATTAAGTTATGTTTTTCTGATGTATCAAATACTTATATCATGCAATAAAATGCAAATTAATTATTTAAAAATCATACAATGTGATTTTCTGGATCTCCCACAGTTGAAGTGTACCTATGGTATACATTACAGACCTCTACATGCTTTGTAAGTAGGAAAACTTGCAATATCGGCAGTGTATCAAATACTTGTTCTCCCCACTGTAGCTCTAGCGGTTCCATTACGCGGCGGTGGAAGACGAACTTAGAAGAGAGAGTATATTCACCTTGGCTGATCACTGGGTCTTTATGCCTGGACGAGAATGGAGAAATAACAATAAAGGTCAGACTGTGATTTGAGAGTACAAAACAAGTAAAGGTTATCTGACAGCTGGGCCAATTTAACAGCGTTCTCTATTAGGGACTTTGGATGAACACAATATAGGGAATTAAGGGGCGATTCTTGGATGATATTACACTATCTGAAAAGAAACTCTCTAGCTAATGAATACCCCATAAACGAAATGCAGGCTCACCTCTTAGTACAAAACATAGACCGGAATTCAATTATTGTGCATCACCGTACTTGCATTACACTTTCACACCTATGTTTACAACAGATTTGTGAAGCGCGTCCCATCAGCCACTCACTTGTCTGCATTCTTCACCACCTTGGCCAGCAGTTTGGAGGTGGAAGCAGCCTTCACCAGCTTGTTCCTGCTCTCCTCGCCACTCTCCCAGGTACTACTCTGTGAACGCTCCATTCCCGTGCCCCGCTTCGCACTGTGACCCCTACACACACAGAGGGTACAGGGTGCACACCAAAAAATAAACAGTTTGTTTTATATCACAGAGACGGATAGAGAGGGGAAGAGAGAAAGACAGTTGGCTAGACAGAAAGAAAGCTGGAGTATGGATGAGTGCCATGGTGAGTTTCTTGAATTTGTTCAATTAGTAGAACTGTAAAAAGTGCATTAAAGTGTGCAACTGTGAACTACATATTTTTGTTTGTTGCAGTTTTATGCCATATACATTAAAAGTACAGCCCAGAGCCTGAACCTGACCAGGGCACCAAGTGACCTGACAAGGAAAAGAAAAACACTGTACCTTTAATGCACTTAATTAAAATGGAATTATTTCACTCATGGTACGCATCTTTTTAGGGTTAATCTGGACCTGAAACAGACGTGCGCAAATGCAGAGATACAGATGCCTCAGGAGGTACCCAGGTGAGTAGCAGGCAACCCTCAGGGGTAGAATCGATACCTGCTGATGTAGCCGGGCACACAGGGGAAAGCCCACCCCAGTCACAGGTTAGTACACACAGGCTGGCAGAACAAGTCAAACCCCTCCCCAGGCTTCGGCAGACAGAGGAGGTCAGTGAGTTTGGCTGTAAGAATAACACTGCAAGTCAAGTGAAGAATGGAAGGTTTAGAGAATGGCTAGAGAAGAGAGAGAACAGCAAGAGAGCGAGAGAGCGAGAGAGAGGGGGGATTGTGAGAGAAAGAGCATGAGCGTGAAGAACATGGTGTTTTGTTCTACCTCCAGGGGGCCATAGTGACACTGAGGGGGCAGATAGGACTGGGGCTGAATGTTGGGGGAGCGGTGGTGGTTCAACAACGTTACACTGCTTCATTTACAGAGTCTGTACTCTCTCCTTATCTACTGTACGGTGAGGGAGAGACAGGGACAGGAAGCTAAAGACACCCAGACATCCTCTGCTTATTCTAACTGCCTGCATGGAATTTGGCGGGAAAATAACAACCTAGCCCGAACAGAATTTCTCCATAACCCTACTACACGCACGCACGCACACACGCACGCAGTACTGGTACAGTATCATTGCTCTACAGAGTGTAGAAAACATTAAGAACACCTGCCCTTTCCATGACACAGACGAATCCAGGTGAAAGCTACGATCCCTTATTGATGTCACTTGCTAAATGAACTTCAAAATCAGTGTAGATGAAGGGCAGGGGACAGGTTAAAGAAAGATATTTAAGCCTTAAGACAATTGAGACATGGGTTGTGTACATTTGTACGTCTTACCCACAAACGGGGTATGGTACTAGGAGCCAGGGACACCAGTTTGAGTGTGTGAAGATCTGCAATGCTGCTGGGTTTTTCACACAACAGTTTCCCGCGTGTATCAAGAATGGTCCACCACCCAAAGGACATCCAGCCAACTTGACGCAACTCTGGGAAGCATTGGAGTCAACATGGGCCAGAATTCCTGTGGAACGCTTTCGAAACCTTGTAGAGTCCATGACCTGACGAATGTAGGCTGTTCTGAGGCCAAAACGGGGTGCAAATCAATATTAGGAAGGTGTTCTTAATGTTTTGTACACTCTGTGTCTGTTGGTTAAAAGCCCTGAATGGTCCACTCACATCTTCAAAAATACGAACAGAAGCCCACTTGATACTTTCAATCCAACCAGAGGATTGAATAGCATGGGAAAGGACCATTTAAGAGGTAAATATCACCCTATAATACTCATCCCCAGAAAGAGCCCCGACTGTACACTGCGCTGCTTAGAAGCCTGGCCCATTTCAGATTTTTTGACACACACACACACACACTTGCCAGCGGATGAGTTTTCCGGGCTAACGTTCTTGGCACAGCAGCGGCCCTGACTAATATCCTGTCACTTGCCCAGTCTAATGGGCAACGATGGGTTCACGGGTACTCTTTGTGAAACTTAATTGGTTCTCAATGTTTCTGAGAATAATTTATATTGATCTGTGTTATGGGTAATGAGTGCGAAGGCAGTGCTTCGATTAGTGAGAGCAGTCGGTCTGGAGCGTGTGTGTTGGCGTGTGTGTGAGAGTCTAGGGCTGGTGTGTGTGTGTGTGTGTGTGTGTGTGTGTATGCATCCGAGTGGGTGTCCTGAATGGTACGAAGCACAGCTAGTACATGACAGATAGGGCCTCTCCTATTCCTAATGGAGAGAGGGCTCAAACTGTTACAGATGAGTGCAGAAGGGTCAAATGCTAACCATTCCTACTAGTCTAAAAGAGAAGTGATGCAGTTTGAGAAGCTAAGGTCTGCAGTGGCGGAGTCTCTACAGGGAACGATAGCTGAAAGTACAGGTGAGAGACAGAGAAGAGAGAGAATAGGTTAATAACCAAAATGGGTACAAAAATGAAAGCGATCTAAAGAAGCAGCCAACCAGTCAAAGGGTAAAGTCATGAGCATTCAGAGTGTCGGAGGGCATTGCGTTGGTAAGGTGGGGGGGGGGGGCAATCGATGATCAAAGTGGGCAATCTTAGGAACCTTTTGGCTGGGGAGGTGCCCTTGCTCTCCGGGGCCTGCCTTTGGGACTGAGGGGGGTGGGGTGAGGGGGGGTGGCTGGAGACGGAGGGGGACGGAGAGGGCTGTACGGGGCTGGCAGGGGAGGGTTTATCGTTAGCCTGGTTGGGCTGGGAGGGCCACTCCTCCTTCTCCTTGATGCCCTCCATCTGAGGCTTGTCCTTTTTCCTCTCCGCTGTCTGACCGCTGTGGAGACAACCAGGGGGTCAACCAGAGGATAACCAAACAGCGGAACACAACCAGTGGCGACATGGGGACACAAACAGGTGGGATATATATAGGAGGACAAATAGTGACAAATAACGAAACACAGGGGTATACCAGGACACCGTTGACGGTAAAATGATCCTAGATCTGGGAAACTTCTACCCTCAGCCTTCACTACTGAGAGACCTGCAAAGCCTCAACTTCCTGCATAGGCAGTGAATAGCTGAGGTCAGTATATTTGATTAATATCTAGTTACTCATCGAGGACGTGCTCAGCAATGCTTAGCCATAGGCTTAGCTACATGCGGTGACAGGTACTCCATCACTACGTCATTGTCCTGAAAGAACCAGAGAAGTGTATAGGCTTTATTCTGCTGAATAACTGCAAGCTGCAAGGGAGAAAGTTAAACACGTGATCAACATTCAGTTTCTTTTCTGGGAGGAATTAATGTGGCGTTTCAAAGCAAAAAAAATATCAATACAGACTCTGCAACAATGGCTGCCCATCTGATACAAGCAGGTCTAGAGTTGTGCAATGACTGTTTTTGAATGGTGTGTGCGTGTGTGTGTGTAGCGTATGTAACTTTACGAGTGTGTAGTACCTCTTGGCAGCTGAGGAGAAGGTATCCTTCCTGGTGACGGAAACTGTGGAGCTGTCTCGGTCTCTGTGGCTGGGCTTGCGGCTGCTGGAGCTGCCGTTGGCGATGCAGGACATAGAGTAGGCCTCGCGCAAGGGAGTCTGGCCTACAATGGGCAGGAGAGAGCACAGTCAGAGGGGACAGTAAAACCGACACAGTATATAAAAGTAACTGCCAAAACACTTGAGCAAATGAAGGATACAAATTATATTGAAGGCAGGTGCTTCCAACACAGGTGCGGTTCCTGAGATGATTAACCTTGCATCATGCTTAAGGTCATGTATAAAAATGCCCAGTTGCCCATTATTTTGGTTAGCGAGGCTAGAAGATCTCAGTGACTTTGAAAGAGGGTCTCAAAGGAGCATAGGGGGTTTAAATGGTGTGCGTGTCTCTCTCTCTCCGTCACCAGATCTCAACCCAATTGAAGACTTATGGGAGATACTGGATAGGCGCCCGAGACAGTGTTTTCCACCACCATCAACAAAACACCAAATGATGGAATTTCTTGTGGAAGAACAGTGTCACATCCCTCCAATAGAGTTCCAGACACTTGTAGAGTCTATGCCAAGGAGCATCGAAGTGGTTCAGGCGGCTCGTTGGCCCAACGTCCTGTTATTAAGACACTTTATGTTGGCGTTTCCTTTATTTTGGCTGTTACCTGTACATCAGGATACAATGGGAGGAGTTTATGTATAAGACAGAGAGAAAGAGAGCGAGACAGCGAGAGAGAAAGAGCACATGAGAGAGAGAAGGAGACACTGTCTACTAGGGCTGACCCCAATTAGTCGACTGGTCGATAGGCTGTTGGTCGAGCAGTAGCAAATACATTATTATTATTTTTTTTTAACGGCACACAAGGCGCCTGTCTGATTCACACCCATGTCAGTGAACTAATCCATTGCAGAGGCTGAGACTAATCCATTGCGGGGCCGCGTGCATGGCACAGTCCAAGAAGGGGAGTGTGGCTAAAATGCACATCTCTCTCCAGAACGTTCTCTCTCTCTCCCCCGCCAATTTGTGCACATTCATTGTTTCATAACTTAATTGTGTGAATTGTTTGCCTTGATTGTTAGTGTATATCAAGTCCCCCTTGCATGCATCACCAGTAGTAGCCACATGTTTGCCACAATGTTTGTTTGGTTGTGGTCACTTCTGTTCATCCATTCACTATTTTATTATTTCAGTCTTTTTACCGTTCTCATTGGCAGAGTGGACATCGTTGTTTGCAGAGTGCACAACCTACGCTAAGTTTGGATTTATTTCGTTCCATTTACGAGTTTTGTCAATGTAGTCAGTCTTCTGTTTGGGGCACTACTGTCAATGTTGAGTAAGGACATGCACCTGATTATGCATAGAATTCGGACTATAGGCTATCTGGCCTGCGTGCAAATGTAGGCATATAGCCTAAATGTGCCCATTTGGGGATCTGATGGTATTTCTGATAGGCTTAACGCACCACCACTAATGACCTGTGGAGCTTTTCAAAGTAATATTTTCTTCACCTCAAACAGTAAGCAAACAAAGTCTGTTTTTACAGCTGTTGAGAATGACAATAGTTCCTCAATTGTATTTGAAAACTATTTCTAGCCCTCTCAGCGTGAAAGGGAAAAACGGCCATGTTCCGATCCAGTGGAAACGTCATAAAATGAGTCTACCTGATGAGCTCATCCCTTTTGCGCTATATTTTATACAACGTTGCACGTTTGCTAGTGTGCGCTTCCTCTGGACCCAAGTTGATACAATGTTTCAAGTTCGCTGTAGACAGGCCATGCGTAGCCAATGCGATTAATAGGATATGTTCTACCTGCAGACTGCAATGTTTTTATTTGTTGTAGGCTATTCTTACTTAGTCGGCAATAGAAGTTACTTCTTTAGGTTTGTATCATTTTCATTTAGATTTGGATTAACAACATGACAATGACTTTGAGATACAAAGACGTTATTATAAATTAAATGAAACTGTTAGATGAAAATGTGCATATGAAGACCATAACAGGCACGCAGATTGGTAGAAATTGTAAGATAAAAATCGGGGTTCCGCACGAGAAAGGTTGCCGACTCCTCGGGTAACCTATTACCGGAAGCTTCAGGAGAGAAACTGTCTACAGCAGTATATGGGGATTAAAAGGGAGGGGGAGTGGTTGAACAACAGAGTATGAGATTATGACTGCTCAACAGACATGGTTGAAGAGTCTAATCCATGGGAGAACAAAGGAGAGATTAGGGAAAGCAGATGTAAAAAGCATAACAAACATCCTTCCTCCCAATGAAGCTTCTATGCCACTTCTGTAAAAGGCACAGACACAACGGTAGCAGCGTTTGCCAGCCGAGAACACTTAGCACCTCTGAACAGAGTGGCGGACGTCATTTGCAAGCCAATTCTACATGTAGAAACGACCAAAAAATGTCAGCAGTCAGACGCCAACGACGGGTGGTCCCCAAAACATACCGCACCGAAGGAACGGGCAGACACACAGCTGACCGTCACTCGTTGAGACGCGTTTCCTCTCTACGATGTGTGGGGGGCAGGGTTATGTTTGGGGGCACGTGGCGCCCCAGTGAAAGCCTGATTCCGTGCCAGTGGCACAAGGCCCAGTTTCACGGTCCATTACCCCCCAAGCACAAACAGACACCGCATGGTGGAAGAGGTGGCCTCCCTACCCCATCCACCAGCCCCCACCACCTCCCTCCTCTCACCAGTCTTCTCCCCTCCCCCTCAACATCAAGACAAAAGACAGCCTGAGTGTGTTTGAGGAAAGACTGGAAATGCTGGTACACAAGGCCAGAGGAAGAGTCAACGAGTATAATGAGTGGTCAACCAAAATCAATCCCATTCTAGAGACTTCAGAAAGTATTCACGCCCCTTTCTGAAACCATGTTTTCACTTTGTTATTATGGGGTATTTTGTGAATAATCTATTTAATCCATTTTAAATTCAGGCTGCAACACGACAAAAACGTGGAATAAGGCAAGGGGTATGAATACATTCTGAAGGCACTGCATATCATAATGACTGATGCCTTGGGAGAGGGAGGGTCTTCATCCATCAACCTGGCTTCCTGATCTCAAAAACCTGTTTCTCTCTCCCATCGAAGCCATGTGATTGACAGGTTTGTGTGTCTGTGTGTGCGCGCATGTGTGTGCACACATGCCTAGATGCATGCATAGGTCTGTAGAACTGGAGGATAGCCCCAAGCCAGAGTGTGTGTGTGTCTGCAGTGTTCATAGTGTCACAATTCGTATGCCTTCATATGCCTTGGCTTCATCATTCATGATAATACATTATTTGGAAAAGAGAAAGATTTGGGGGGAAAAGGGTGGAAAGAACGAGGGCTGGAAAGATAAAGATAGGGGGCTGGAAAGATAAAGATAGGGGGCTGGAAAATGAGAAAAGTTTACAAAAATGAGAATGAGAGAAAGGGATACAGTGCTGGCCAATAATGCAAGTGATAGAGGGGAAAGAAAGACTGAACGAGAGAGGAAGATATTTCTGGGTCTTGAATAAGTTAACAAGAGCAGGAAGGGGCTGTGTGCCTTCGTGCTCTGTGTGTGTGTGTGTGTGTGTGTGTGTGTGTGTGTGTGTGTGTGTGTGTGTGTGTGTGTGTGTGTGTGTGTGTGTGTGTGTGTGTGTGTGTGTGTATATATATATATATATATATATATATATATATATATATATGTGGGGTAGTGGAGGTTTGCATACTCTGAAGAGTTGGCTTTGAAGTCAGAGCATGGGTGTCTGCAGAGAAACTAAACTGAACCATGTGATTTCCTTTGCTTCCTGTCTGCTTCAGTCCCAGATTACTGCCCACGCACCGAAAGAGCAGCACAACAGAGTTAAAGCACAAAAAGCTCTTCCACTGTACGTGCCAAACTGCCAATGCCATAACACATCAACTCCATAACCCCTAAATAACATCAGTCAATGTCAATGTGCCAGGAGTGCTGACTAACTCACTAGAGTAGTACACGCAAGCACACACAGCAATAATGAGATTTAGAAAAAGGTGACCGGAAGAATGGAGAGCTGACCGGAACGAGGGATCAGAGGGGGCTGGAGGGAGGAGTGACAGATGATGGACAGAGGGGATAGGGGTGTAGAGGGACGTGGACTGAAAGAGCTAAGCAAGGGTGACACTGGGCGAGTGCAGTCACACAATACAGTAACTCCTATCCTGCCGTTTATGTGCAGTAAGGGTCCTGTTCCAATACTTTTCAAGTGCAGCCTTATTTCCTTGGAGGAACTGTAATCTGACATGACTGGAAAAGTGAAAGCATTGAGATGGAATCTTTGCTCTCACTCTATACATGTTGGATCAGTGGTTACCTCAGGAAAGGAAGGAAGGACGCATTTAAAAAAATAAAAAAGTATTCTAACGGGGCCAGGATCTTTCTTTATCTAGGACCCATGCATGGTTTCCCAGCCAAGACACTACCCAGAGAGACACATCCACATGATCATATACAGTAATTGGTTCCATTGGAGAAAGTCAAAATATCAGGAAAAGGCTGCAGAGTCGCCATACACACAGATAATGTTCCACTTTCCACAATTAGGCCCCCCTGATCACACACACACACACACACACACAAGATAGAGGGTCTTATTGTGTGCAGATAGACAGGACTGAAGTTAGTTAGCCAGGCTATAGGTGAGTGAGTGGTGGTTATTACTGAAGCCCGATTACAGAACCCAGATACTCCCCAATGACCATGGGCACGACACACATTCTCTGTCTGTGTCGCTCTCTCTGTGTCTCAGCGTCTCTCTCTCTCAATGCAATATCCTTCTCTCCCTTTGTCTCTAAAATGGAGTTCAATCACCTTCTTTCTCGCTCTCTTTCCCTCAGAGCTGGGAATTCCCTTCCCCTCCTCTCTGTCCTACTGCTGGCTGGGTATATCAGCCTCCACTTTATCACTGAACTTAGAGAGAGGAATGGCTATGGCATAATAAAAGCCAGGGGTCAAGGTTGGAGGGGCTCCATCCTGAACTTCCTTAATGTAAACAAGTGGAGGAATACAGGATAACACTCTCTTCCACAACTACGACCTGGTGAAGAAATGCAAGGGAGAGGAGAGGGGCTGAACGAGCCATTGGAAAAGTGGAGATGAATGGAATGTCCATTGCTGGAAGGAAGTTATGGTAAATGGAACAGAAGCTAGTGCAGATGGATTTGACAGTGCATGACCAGCTTATGGTGGGGAGAAGGTGCTTATAAAACTGTCCTTTACAGGTATTGAGAAACTACCCATGGAGATTTCTGAGGGTTTACAAAAACAGGTAATCATCATTTCATATAATCATGAGAGTGCCTCAGATGGTGACAGTGACGACAGAGACAGTTCAGGGGTGACTGACTACCTTTGGTGCTAGTCTGTTTCTTGGCGGTGGTGGCCGCGTCCTCGGAGAGCGCCAGGCGTCGCAGCACGTCGGCCAGCGCCGCCTTCATCACGGTGATCTCATCCTCTTGCTGCTGGACACGCAGCTCCAAAGACGACAGACGGTCCTGCACGTCAGACGCACTCGCCGCTGAGATACTGTCATCTACAGAGAGGAGACGGGGTTAGAGACGGTAGACAACACACGTTTAGACATCCACCCACCAAAAGAGACCCACACACACAGTTTGGCCTTACCCAGGCCTCCTTTAACGTGTACAATCACATAATTGAGATCATTGTTGAATGGCTCCTGCAGCATACCATCGCAAATATGTGATTGGAACGGTAGCAACAGAACGTGTGATGCAACAAACAGATTGCGCTGACAAAAAAATGAAGTTAGCGACCCAACAGCTAGACTTCAAATGTACCACTTCTCTGGTGAGGGCAAGGGAGAAATGTAATGTTGTTTAGAAAAGAGATGCGTGTCAGCTAAGCTAACAGCAGCTACATTTTTTAAATGTTTGTTTGTGTTTGCCAAGCAAAAACTCCCTCTTCACAGAATTTAATTCACTATAAAACAAAAATAAACAGTCAAACAGTCAAAGTCAAATATGGCTGCGCACATTGCCAGAAAAATATGAACTTAGTTTGGCTACTTTTCAGCAATCTTCAATGTACGTGTTACAGTGTATACAAGAACAGGAGCACATGGCTTGACAAGTCATTTACAGTTTTTGACAAATCACAAAGCAAATGAAATGTTATCACCTTACAGATCATCACCCCAAATACAAGCCTACTGCCTACTCTAGCCATAGTGTGAAAGCTAAACAGGGTTGCCAGATTCGGGTGACCCCATTTTAGAGGGGATTGTGGGAGGGGTTAATTTAATTTGTGGGGGATTTCAAGTCTATGGGGGGGGGGGGGGTAGAAAAGGGGGAAGGTATCATTGGGGTATATGATACAGGAAATATTACTATGATGAGGGATTTCTCAATACATGGGGAGCAAACTCATAAGTTAATAAGCTAAATAAAAACAAAACCCCTGGAAAGGGGGTCTGAGCTGGCAACCCTGAGTAACGATAGTTCAATCTAAGTCAGTCGAGTGGACTGACTTAGATCCCTTCACCTCGTTTTGTTATAACATCTTTGGTCTGACAGACGTTTACGTGACAACCAGAATGCATTGTATGTCAACAAACATGGAGCCACCCATATCTGGCATTTAACTTAGCATTAGCTCATCATAATCAGTACAACCATCCAAAAAGTATTTTACACACATCTTACGTGTCCATTACAATATATGCAAGTATCAGAATGATTTATTTGTCACCAGTACTTGAAAACATGAGAATAAAACATTAACCTCTTTATCCTACCCCCTCCTTTTTCGAACATTCTGTTAAAAATCGCGCAACATTTCAGCGTCCTGCTACTCATGCCAGGAATATAGTATATGCATATGATTAGTATGTGTGGATAGAAAACACTCTGAAGTTTCTAAAACTGGTTAAATCACGGCTGTGACTATAACAAAGCGTGTGTTTCATCGAAAAGCGCAAGAAAAACTGGTCACTGAAATCTGAAAAAAGTATCCATGCGCCCCTTTCATGGATTATTTAAAGGAAACCAAATTTAATATGGAGACGGATGCAATTCCCAAAAACGTAATTTTCATTGACAAAAATCCTTTGAGACATTACCAATAGATCCGTGATTCCATCCAGCCTACCTCAATCGATTTTGGAAGATTGAAAAATGGACACTGTTTTCTTGTGTAGCTGCTATTGAATACAGATCGCCCAGTGATCAATTTGATCGCTTATTATTAACGTTTACAAATACCTAAAGTTGGGTTATAAAAGTAGGTTGAAGTGTTTTGTCAAAGAATATAGGCAACTTATATAATTTTTAAACATGACGTTGCGTGTTGGAAGAGAGCTTTTTTCCTGATGCAGACAGGCTATACAAATGGATATTTTGGGCATTCATGGACGGATTTAATCGGGAAAAAGACCAATTTGTGATGTTTATGGGACATATAGGAGTGCCAACAAAGAATATCATCAAAGGTAATGAATGTTTTATATTTTATTTCTCCGTTTTTGTGTAGTGCCGGCTACGCTAATTCTTTTGTTTACGTCGCCTTCAGGCATTTTGGGGTGTGGCATGCTATCAGATAATAGCTTCTCATGCTTTCGCCGAAAAGCATTTTAAAAATCTGACTTGTTGGCTAGATTCACAACGAGTGTAGCTTTAATTCAATACCCTGCATGTGTATTTTAATGAACGTTTGAGTTTTAACGAGTACATTTAGCATTTAGCGTAGCGCATTTGCATTTCCAGGTGCCTACTTGAGACGTCTGCGTCTCATGCTCCATACTATAAAGATAACGTAACAAGGCACTTACTTTGATAGTAATAATAACTTTGGACATAACTTTGGACATGTACTTTGGACATGGTGTACGTTTCTAAGGAAAACAACAATGAAGGCAATGTGTGTGCCAGCCGGAAAATGCGCCAGGGGGAAAAGGTTTGTATGTTATTTTCTGACTGGAGATGCGCAAATGTTCGCATACTTGATCTGGGGAAACACTGGGGAAGTGCTTAGGCTCTAGTTGAAAAGAGAAGTTTGTCCTTCTCAGTAAAGCATGTATTGTCCACAACTGTGAAACGGGCTACTTCTATGTGAATTTATGAGGAAGCGCAACACATCTCAATTCAAACTGTTGTTAGAAAATAAAACTCGCAAAAAAAATATAATAATTCTCAAGCTGAAACAGTCTATAGATAATTAGCAGGCAGCGTGGCTTGGTTTGAGGGCAGCGTGGGTTAACTGTCCTGCTGCATAACAATTTTTAACAACATTTTGAAACCGTGAGTGCATAATTATTATATATATTATCATCAATCACTCTGGGGCGACCAAGATATTTGGAACTCATGCATGAAAAGACTCCATAATGTTTAATCTGTAGGTGCTACAATGCAAACAATTGTGTCATATGAAGTTAACGCTTGCTCTGTAAGGAGTAGTTTATGAATATTGAAAATATAAAAACATTTGATTTGCAAAATTGTTCAATATATTATTGAACATAAAAATACTCTACGGGCATATCATAGTTCCAGAGTTGGATTTCTGCTTATCTGTAAAGGCGTACTTGTCGCATCTGGTGACTTCCCTAAGGCCCCACTGAAAAAATATGGGAAGTGAAAAAGAGTGGAAAACACAGGCATGAGGGCTTGAAAGCTACTGAGGATGATAACTGACTCTATAGCCACTCCTATCCATCATATCTTTAATCTGAGCCGAAATAAAAGTGTTTGTGCAGGGAAGCCAGGCATTCCGCTACCCAAGAGTGGTAAAGTGGCCTTTAGTGGATCTAACAGCAGCCGTATCAGCTTGCTGCCAGCTCTTAGCAAACAGCTGTAAAAAATGGTGTTTGACTAAATACAATCCTATTTCTTTGTAAACAAATTAACAACAGACTTCCAACATGTACTGTACTGACACAAATGACTAAGAAATTTATAATACGATGATTGTGGGAGCAGTACTGTTAGATTTCAGTGCAGCCTTTGATATTATTGACCATAACCTGTTGTTGAGAAAACTTGTGTTTTATGGCTTTTCAACCACTGCCATATCATGGAATCAGAGCCCTCTCTAAAATAACTCAGAGGGTTTTCTTTAATGGAAGCTTCTCTAATGTCAAACATGTAAAGTGTAGTGTACCGCAGGGCAGCACTCTAGGCCCGCTTCGCTTTTCTATTTTTACAAAGGACCTGCTAAGGGCATGTGTGTCCATGTATGCTGATGATTCAACCCTTTACACGTCAGCAACCACAGCTAATGAAGTCACTGAAACCCTTAAGAGTTGCAGTCAGTTTTGGAATGGGTGGCCAGTAGTAAACTGGTCCTGAATATCTCTAAAACTAAGCGCATTGTGTTTGGTACAAATCTTTCCCTAAGTTCTAGACCTCAGCTGAATCAGGTTATGAATGGTGTGGCTGTTGAGCAATTTGAGGAGACTAAATTACTTGGTGTAACTTTAGATTGTAAACTGTCATGGTCAAAACAAAGATCCAATGGTTGTAAAGATGGGGAGAAGTTTCTCTGTAGTAAAGAGATGCTCTACTTTTTTGACACCACAATCTAAAAAAACAATTCCTGCAGGCTCTAGTTTTATCTTATCTTGATTATTGTCCAGTCATATGGTCAAGTGCTGCAAAGAAAGAAATACCTAGTTAAGCTGCAGCTGGCCCAGAACAGACCAGCACGTCTTGCTCTTCATTGTAATCTGAGGGCTAATATTAGCTTAAGTGCTAGATCAAGCTTGTTAACAGCAGTAGAGACAATTCCTTCCTGAATTAAGATCCCTGCGGTCTATTATTTCTTTTGTGCACGCTGCAAACTGTGTTTTGAGATACTTGCATAACTGTATGAGCTGGGTTTTCTGTCTTCGTAGCATTTGTTAGCATTCTGACGGTTTATGTTTGAACAACAACAACAACAAAAGGTATCCCTTGTGTGCACTGCCGGTAATACCGTATATCACAGGATGGCACAGGCATGGTATGAAGGTATTCCATGCCTCTACAATATAAATACAGGGAAAGTTCAGCTGCTCAGTATTTGTGAGAAGTGGGTTTCAGGCTCAGGGCTGCTGCCAAGCCGAGCTGCGGTTTAGGTCCTGATTGCTGGACGGAATTGGGGTAATTTGCAGTGAAGACAGTGAGAGGGCCTCATCTCTAAGGCTAGCCTGTTAAAGGGGTGCTGATGAACCCTCCTCTCTATTCAGAAGGAATTTGAACTCCCTCACCGACACAAAAAAAAAAAAACACTGTGCAGACACAGTCACAATTTAAAAGTGCTAAAGAGAAAACATCTAGTCATAAAAGTCTAGAGCAAAGTATTAACAAGTTAAACAATGAGAAGACTTAACCCCGAACTCAAAAAGTGGATTCAACGATGGTAAACAATAAAAGCTCATCCAAAGGCCAAACCATTTTTACAATGTTTGTGATGCTAACAGATCAAGCTAACCTTTAATATAAGCGCAAAGAGCAGTTTCTGGCCAATAAAGGTAATTTTAAAAAAGGGTTTAAGAATGTGCACAGAATGCTAGTAATATGGCACACACACATACACGCCTGCACACACACGCACGTACGTACACACGAATGCGCGCAGACCGAGTGAGCAGAGGTAGTGGGCAGTTACCGTGCCCTAGATGGCTGGGCAGCAGCAGACCACAGTGGCAGGGAGAGAGCGAGAAAGAGAGTGATCGAGTGAGTAAGAGTGTATTTATACTGTACATTTGCTCATTTAGCTATTTTCTATATTGTATTTAATGTATGTAAACTGTGTCAATGTACTTGGCAAATAAACGTGATTCTGAAAAAAGAGTGAGTTATAGAACCCATTGCCCTTTATGGTTGTGAGGTCTGGGGTTCGCTCACCAACCAAGAAATCACAAAATGGGACAAACATCAAATAGAGACTCTGCATGCAGAATTCCGCTAAAATATGCTTTGCATACAACATAAAACACCAAATAATGTATGCAGAGCAGAATTAGGTCGATACCCGCTAATTATCAAAATCAAGAAAAGAGCAGTTAAATTCTACGACCACCTAAAAAGGAAGCGATTCCCAAACCTTCCATAACAAAACTATCACCTACAGAGAGATTAACCTGGAGAAGAGTCCCCTAAACAAGCTGATCCTGGGGCTCTGTTCACAAACACAGACTCCACAGAGCCCCAGGACAGCAACACAATTAAATCCAACCAAATAATGAGAAAAAAAGAAGATAATTACTTGACACATTGGAAAGAATTAACAAAACTAGAATTCTACTTGGCCCCCCTAAACAGAGAGTACACAGTGGCAGAATACCTGAAAACTGACTGACCCAAACTTAAGGAAAGCTTTGACTATGTACAGACTCAGTGAGCATTGCCTTGCTATTGAGAAAGGCCACCTTAGGCAGACCTGGCTCTCAAGAGAATACACAGCCATACACCAATCTACTCTTACATGGAATGTAAATCAACCATCAAACAGACTAAGACAAGACCAGGGGAAATAGCTTAAGCCTTAGTACAAAGCTATCAACCAGACCACTATCACAGAGACACGGAGACCAGCAGAGAGCCGAGGCACTCAATCCCGAAACAGAGACCAATCAAATCAAATCGTTAGTAGTCACATGCTTCATAAAACAACAGGTGTAGACTAACAGTAAAAATGCTTACTCAGTGAGAGGAGAGCTGAGAGGGTCTGAGAGAGCTACGGTGCTGAGACTACTCATCTTGTCTGATAGGGAGGCCACAGACACAAACGCGCCCACAGACTCACGCTCATCCACACAGCTGTGATAAGAGCTCAGTGGGTGAATCCTGGGCACGGAGGAGCAGTCTTTTCTTGCAGTCTTTTCTTTCTTGCTCTCCATCAGCCTATATTGTCCTGTACTGTTAAAACATGTGCCCCCTCTCCTTGCAGGGTGAAAGGCTTTGACCTCATTATTGGACATAGTTCGTCTATCCATTCGTCTATCCATTCGTCTATCCATTCGTCTATAATTCGTCTATCTGAATCCCTGCTTAGATGTGATACAGGGCTGAATCAAGCAGCCAGGGGGTGTGAAATTCAGTGGGAGTGTAGGCTACAGCGTAAACTCACTGAAGACTCTATTCTCTAGCCTTCTTTTGATACTGACTTTGATGTGAAACAATAGCAAGTACTACAGCACTGAGCTGGTGGCACACAACACACAAACATGGACAGGGAACAACGCCCCACCCCCCCCACACACACAAACTCGCCACACACATCAATCAAATATATATACTTACCGAGACTCTGATGTCCATCACTGCCATCTTGTTAATAACAAAACACCACAGTTACAACAAGACTTTTACTACATATCTTTACAGATCAGAGATACAAATACACTGAAATGCAAAATGTAAAAGTGTTGACTCCAGGTATTTCCTTAATAGCTAAAAATATTAAAAACTTCTAAATAAATAGTTTCAACAGTATTAAAAACTTTTCCATGGCCATTACCAAATACCCCGGCATACCGCCCAAGCCTACAATCTACTATGACAACTTTCAAGAGTCAGTTGAAAGCCGTCCCACAGTTTGGGAACCACTGATCTATACTGAACAAAAATATGAAATGCAACATGTAAAGTGTTGGTCCCATGTTTCATTGGCTAAAATAAAAGATCCCCAAAATGTAACATGTTAGTAAGCTTTTTTTTGCCAAGAGTATCCATCCACCTGACAGGTGTGGCATATCAAGAAGCTGATTAAACAGCATGATCATTACACAGGTGAACCTTGTGCTGGGGAAAATAAAAGGACACTCTTAAATGTGAAGTTGTATCACACAACACCACTGATGTCTCAAGTTGAGGGAGCATGCAACTGGCATGCTGACTGCAAGAATGTCCACCAGAGATGTTGCCAGAGAATTTAATGTTCATTTCTCTAGCATAAGCTGCCTCCAACGTCATTTTAGAGAATTTGGCAGTACGTCCAACCGGCATCACAACCGCAGACCACGTGTAACCATGCCAGCCCAGGACCTCCACGTCCGGCTTCTTCACCTGCGGAATTGTCTGAGACCAGCCACATGGACAGCTGATGAAACTGAGGAGTATTTTGGTCTGTAATAAAGCCCTTTAGAGCTGAAAAAAAATATCTGATTGGCTGGGCCTGGCTCCCCAGTGGGTGGGCCTAATTCCTCCCCTGCCCACCCATTGCTGCACCCCTGCTCAGTCATGTGAAATCCATAGATTGGGGCCTAATGAATTTATTTGAATTGACTGATTTACTGTAACCCAGTAAAATCATTGAAATTGTTGCACGTTACGTTTATATTTTTGTTCAGTAGTTTTTATTTAGAACAAAAAAATCTGTTAGCCTTCCAGTACCCTTCACATGTGTAGCTTGTTGTTTATGTTGGCCTATCAAAGCAGCAAAGAGGTTCAATGTGTAGCAAGTGGAGTGAGATTTCAAAAACTTGCGAAATGAGTATGCTCCAAATGAGCATCCAACAGGTAGGCTGTTGTTTTTCTCTGAATGGGGTTTGGTAGAGGGCGCAGCATGTAGCTGTTTAGCTTAGCTACAGCTAGCTTGGCTTCTCCAATCAAGACGGGCCCTGTTATATGGGATGATAAATAACATTGTGGCTGCTTCAAGTTAGCTAGGTCTAGGCTGTAGCCGAGTTGCCTTGGCTAACATTACTGCGTCTCTCACGGTCCCATCTCACACTGGCCTCTCTCCCTCGCGCAGCAGTACTCAGGTTAAAAACGTACATTTAAAATAGAAACGCATGTATTAAGAAAATCCAGATATCCGATAAAAATTCATGATACTTTTGACGTTTATATATTTTTTATATTCATAAATATTGTTATTGAAATAAAAATACTACTCATATCATAGAGAAAATGGTAGCGCGTAATATGACACCAATTGTTGCTTTGTAGCACCTACAGATGAAACATTATGTCGCCTTAAAGGAGGCCTGGGTAAGCCCAAAATGTGAGAAATATGCCAACTTTGAGCAATTATTTCTCAATTATGCTTTTAGATACAAAAATGTCAAATATATGTCAACAAATCTTTCTTTCAAAGGAAAATTTAAATGGATTACATTTTCATGAAATTCCCAAAATCAACTATTGTCCTGGTTTTGTATGGAATACTTTTGCAGTCATGGCCTCTGCTCTCTCCCAGCCCAGGTCACTGTCCTATCAGTGTTTGACAGACATTTGCTACGGGAGGACTCTCTCCTCCCCCTCCTTCCATCTCTTCATCCCACTCCTTCACATACTGTAGGTTTTAATGAAGGAGGGGCAGCCATGCTGGATTTACATATTCACATGTCATTTGTTGTGCGTCTGTCCCCTGAGGTATATCTCCATAGACACACACACACAGTATGCTAGATAGTGTCAGAGATCACTCGGGACTCAGTATGTTTTAACCATGCCTTCAGGTCATCTCATTGGACACGCTGGGACAGAGTCTGCATTGGGACTGGGTTAGAGAAACCACACTGCTCAACATGGTAAAATGCACACACACACACCCTCTTTCTCACTCACACAGAGGGAGAGATTAAGGAGATTAAGGAGGGGCAGTAGGAGAACGTGGGAAAGTAGTGTGCACCTATGTGCTGATTCATGATCCCAGCCTCAGGCAATAGATAGTATTACAGTAAGCTAAAAAAATAAAAATACATATGCACAAACGCAGACTACCACGCGCGCGCGCACACACACACACACACTTCAGTCTGAGTTTTTAGCTTTCATAATGACGTGGGAGCACAGCCATGCATTGACAAGGTCACTCTCCGCATCTTACTCTCTCGCACCATCCCTCTCTTTATTGGAATCTGTCCTTTCCTTCTTTAAACCTCGCCACATGCTCTCTCATACTTCTGCTGCTTGAAGGGAATCCATTGACATACACTCAGTGGCCAGTTTATTAGGTACACCACCCAGTTCATGAAAATGGTTTGCTCCTACAGACAGTGCAGTGCGTCACATGGTCCTGGTCACAGATGGACTATTGCAGATGACCACATCGGGTTCCACTCCTATCAGCTAAAAACAAGAAGCGGCTTGAGTGGGCACATGATCCCCAACACTGGACAATTGAGGAGTGGAGAATTATTGAAAAAAATATATTCTCCCCGCAATTTCTGTTGCGTCATGCTGCTGACAGAGTCAGGATTTGGCGTAAGCAGTATGAGTCCATGGCCCCAACCTGCCTGGTGTCAACGGCAAAGGCTGGTAGCTTAATGGTGTGGGGAATCTCATCCTGGCCCACGTCAGGTCCCTTGATACCAATTGACCGACGTGTTCATGCCCCGAAGAATTCAGGCAGTTCTGGAGGCAAGAGGGTCAGACCCGGTATTCTCGACCCCTCCCGTCTCAGCCTCCAGTAATTATGCTGCAATACTTTGTGTCGGGGGGCTACGGTCAGTCTGCTTTATCTGGAGTATTTCTCCGGTGTCCTATGAGAATTTAATTATGCTCCCTCTAACTGTCTCTCTTCTCTTGGAGGAACTGAGCCCTAGGACCATGCCTCGGGACTACCTGGCCTGATGACTCCTTGCTGTAACCAGTCCACCTGGTTGTGCTGCTGCTCGACAGAGTTTCAAGTTCCTTGGTGTCCATATCACCAACAAACTACCATGGTCCAAAGATACCAAAGACAATCGTGAAGAGGGCACCACAAAACCTTTTCCCCCCTCAAGAGACTGAAAAGATTTGGCATGGGCCCCCAGATCCTCAAAAAGGTTCTACAGCTGCACCATCGGTACCAGAGCGCCAAGTCTAGGTCCAAGAGGCTTCTAAAACAGCTTCTACCCTCAAGCAAAAATACTCCTGAACATCTAATCTTATGTCTACCCAGACTATTTGCATTGCCCCCCCCCCTCTCTCTTTTACACCGTTGCTACTTGGTTGTTATCAATGCATAGTCACTTTAATAACTCCACCTACATGTACAAATTACCCCAACTAACCGGTGCCCCCGCACATTGACTCTGTACCGGTACCCCCCTGTATATAGTCTCACTGTTGTTATTTTATTGCTGCTCTTTAAATTACTTGTCACTTTTATTTCTTATTCTTATCTGTATTTTAAACTGCATTATTGGTTAGGGGCTCGTAAGTAAGCATTTCACTGTAAGGTCTCCCTCCACCTGTTGTATTCGGCGCATGTGACTAATAAAATTTGATTCGACACCTCAAGTCCTCAACTGGCAGCTTCATTAAATAGTACCCGCAAAACACCCGTCTCAACATCAACAGCGAAAAGGCAACTCCGGGATGCTGGCCTTCTATGCAGAGTTGGAAAGAAAAAGCCATATCCCAGTCAGGCCAATAAAAATAAAATATTAAGATGGGCAAAAGAATATAGACACTGGACAGAGGAACTCTGCCTAGAAGGCCAGCATCCCTGCGTCGCCTCTTCACTGTTGACATTGAGTCTGGTGTTTTGCGGGTACTATTTAATGAAGCTGCCAGATGAGGACTTGTGAGGCATCTGTTTCTCAAACTAGACATTCTAATGTACTTGTCCTCTTGCTCAGTTGTGCACCGGGGCCTCCCACTCTTTCTATTCTGGTTAGGGCCAGTTTGCGCTGTTCTGTGAAGGGAGTAGTACACAGCGTTGTATGAGATCTTCAGTTTCTTGGTAATTTCTCGCATGGAATAACCTTCATTTCTCAGAACAAGAATAGACTGACAAGCTTCAGAAGAAATGTATTTGTTTCTGGACATTTTGAGCCTGTAATCGAACCCACAAATGCTGATGCTCCAGATACTCAGCTCAGCCTAAAGAAGGCTAGTTTTATTGCTTCTTTAAATCAGCACAACAGTTTTCAGCTGTGCTAACATAATTGCAAAAGGGTTTTCTAATGATCAATTAGCCTTTTAAAATGATGAACTTGGATTAGCCAACAACTTGCCATTGGAACACGAGTGATGGTTGCTGATAATGGGCCTCTGTACAGCTATGTAGATATAAAAATATTTTTAAAATTTCACCCGTTTCCAGCTACAATAGTCATTTAGAACATTAACAATGACTACACTGTATTTCTGATCAATTTGATGTTATTTTAACGTACAAAAAATGTGCTTTTCTTTCAAAAACAAGGGCATTTCTAAGTGACCCCAAAGTTTTGAATGGTAGTGTATGTCTGCCTATAATTATGCATGTGTAAATCTGTGTGTATGATATAGTGAGAGCGGAAAAGACAGAAATAAAGATTAGATCTGTAATCGGCGACTTTGTTTTCTCATTCATGCTCCTGCCTCTCTCACTCAACACCATTTTGATGTATGTTTTTCTTTCATTTGAGGAGGGTGTGTACTTTGAAGAAAGGCGGCACGGGGAAGAGGGGGTACGACGAGTACCTTGAACGTCGGTGAGAAGTGAGGGAGGGAAAAAGAAAAGGGAGGGACAGCATTTGCCAAATTAAGTGTTGTAATAAGAAGACAGAATACCAACTGGCCTACTAACCTCTCCCACAGCCCTAAGAGTGCCTCCTCACTACATACACATTGTACGTACACACACACACACACACACACACACACACACATATATATATGGCCATATACACCACACCTCCTCAAGCATTATTGCTTAAATATAAACTGTTGAACATTGTTACATATTACACACACAAACATACTAGTTACTCATTGACCAGCAGTGCATGGACTGGTGCAGTACTGCGTGGCTATGGCCATGTTCGTTCAAGCACAAAGCCAGGAATTAGTAACACCTTAACCGGCTCCCAGAACCACCCACCCCAGCCCTGCAGGCCTACTGAGACCATGAACTTATGGACACACCGCTATGATCTATGACACCCCCTTCCTTCTCTCTACCTAACTCTGTCTCACTCCATCTACAGCCTGAGCCATTACATTTTTTTATTTCTCTCTTCTGTGTCTCTCTCCACCTCATGCCATGCCCAGTGCCACGCCCAGTTCGCCACGGTGTTGTTGACGAAATGCGTTTTACTAGCCTGAGTTATACTCTACACCGCCATACATTTTTTACATTGTGAATATTGCAAAACCCAAATGAAAAAAAAAAAATGGGGGAATTGTGTAGGCTTACCTTGGCCTGACATTTTTAATAGCGTGACCAAATTCTTATTTTCCACCATCATTTGCAAATAAATTAATTAAAAATCCTACAATGTGATTTTATGGATTTTTTTTCTCTCATAGTTGAAGTGTACCTATGATGAAAATTACAGGCCTCTCTCATCTTTTTAAGTGGGAGAACTTGCACAATTGGTGGCTGACTAAATATTTTTTTGCCCCACTGTAGGTCCTGGATGGCAGGAAGCTTGGCCCCAGTGATGAACAGGGCCGTTCTCACAACCCTCTGTAGCGCCTTACGGTCAGATGCCGAGCAGTTGCCATACGGAACGGTCCGCTTAAACTACTGGCACACAGCTCGGACACCCAAGCATACCCCACAAGACATGTCACCAGGTCTTTTCACAATCCCCAAGTCCAGTACAGACTATGGGAGGCGCACAGTTCTACATAGAGCCATGACTACATGGACCTCTATTCCACATCAGGTAATTGATGCAAGCAGTAGAATCATTATTATTTTTTTTTACATAAAAATACACCTTTTGGAACAACGGGTACTGTGAAGAGAGACACGGGTACAGACACACGCACATTGTAATATCGTTGTTTTACATTTTGTATTGTAGATATGTAGTGGTGTAATAATGTTATATGATGTACTGTTTATCTTTTGTTTTGTGTGTGCTATAAGTGCCTTAATGTGTTTGGACCCCAGGAAGTGTAGCTGCTGCCTTGGTAGCAGCTAATGGGGATCCTTAATAAATACAAATACACACTCAATCCATCCGCCTCTCTCACTCTTCTCGCTGATACAAATCCTCCCTGCTATAAAAAGACGGACATCTAGACAGCTTTACTGTCTCGGTCCTCTCCTCAGACCAATCAGCAGCAGTCTCAATGGGGTGAGCTCTCTGAATGAACAGTGAATGGCTTGGAGAAAAAGGTCATAACGACCCACACACAGACAATAAAAAGAGTGCAGATGTAATTGTGTGGGCCCTAGTCTATGGATAAAAAAAGTAAATGAGCGGCCACACACAGACACACAACACACACATTTTCCTACTTCTATAGTTTGACTACAGAACCACCACAGGATATGACCAACGCACGCTTAGAAAGTATTCTACGTTAGAACCACATGCATGCCATTTCTGGTAAACCACACAGACACTATTGTATTGCAGAAGACAGATTCTGGAGCTAACGCCACCTCAAGTGCGTAGCTGGGGGGAAACACCATAGAGCACACACACGCGTCAATGAGCCTCCACATGGAGATCGCGCTCCACTAACCTCCGAGCTTTGATTCTTTTACTCTGTCTGGGAACAGTAACAAAAGCAATACTACAGCAAAGCAGGGCAATGAAGGCTATTGTAGTACGGTTACAGAACAGTAGATTACCGGCGCAGTGGTTGTTCAGCACCGCGTTGGTGGTCGTAGAGTTGCATGCTGGGGCCACAGACACCGAGCCCTCCTCCATTCTCCTCTCGCTCCACACACACACACACACCTTTGGCAAGATCCAGGCAGCTTCCTCCCTTTTTTACTGTCTGAGAGTGTGAGGGAGTTTGCTGGCTTCACCGATAGAAGTCTGCTGTGTGTGTGACTGTATATATATATATACATACACACACACACACACACACACACACACGAGTGAGTGAGTGATAGAATATTCCTCGTCTTAGGCAGTCCAGTTCTTCCTCACTCTCGCTTTCTTGAGTCTAGTTCCTTTGTTACTTTTTTTTATATCCGGTACTAGTCTTCCTTGACAGCAGGCAGAATGATTCTTGGTTGTCTGTGTGCAGAGAGAATGCTTTTGGTCTCCCCCTCGTTCTCTCTCGTCTGGGTCTGCTTTCTCCCCGACATGCGCTAACACACAGTGCCAACGATGCACGCTCACACAAAGCCCAGAGTGAATGAGCAAGAGAGTGAGGCAGGAGGAGGAGGAGATAAAGACTTTAAAAAGAAAACCTTGGCTGGCTCAGGGAGTGGCTAAAGCCGAGCTGCTGCTGTTGGCTCACAGATTTTTAACCTCTGGAGTGCTGACAGCAAAACAGCTCCTGAAAATCGAGAAAGCAAGGAGAGAACAAGGGAGAAATACAGGGAGGAGGGTAGACCACGTAGTGGTGTCAAATTCCCCCTCCCCCAGGAGCCTTGCAGGAGTCCCTATACCCTACTCCCTTCCCCCTCTCATCCTCTCCCTGCTTACCTATCCTCTCACAGACTACTTTCACACACCTCTCACCATCACAGCAGTCACCTTACAGGACTGACAGTCTTATACCGTCATCATACCCACTTAACCTACCTACCGTCTGACAAGAACCGTACCACCCTAATCACTATGCCACCTTTAGAACTGGGCAATTCAATAAATTCATTATTATTCACGTAAAAGGATATAACATCACCCTAGAATTACAATGATATGATGTGAATGTTCCTTGAGATGATGTAAAATAACATTTCAAAACCTGGTCTGGTCGAAATGAAACCCACTGTTCCTCACATGAATGCAGGAGCACAGCCAGGCTACGGGGTCTGAGTGGGAAGCAGAGAGCACTATGATAGAAACCCATTCAGTGCGTTCCTGCCTATGTTTCACTAAGAATGTATCAAAGTTTGGGTGGAACAGAGTGCATCATGTGTGTGTATATATATAGGCATTCTGAAGAACCTTCTTTACCATGTTCACGTGTATGTGGGTCTTTAAGACCGCACATGTGTGCATAGCCTAACTCCTGCTAGCTACGTAGAACACAGTTGAAACTGAACCTCAGCCCTGTGCCTTAGTGTGCCAGCATTCAAAAACAACACAGGCAGGGTTTTGTGAATTTGAGGCTCGGAGGGAGAGCGGGTCCCAGCCGATGGCGGCTTTCAAACCAGAGTGAACCACTTAACTCTCCACTGTTTGTGAATGGGGCACTGTCGCAGGGCACAGCCAGAAAGGGAGAGAGTGAGGACAGAGAGAGCAGGGAGATAAGAGAAAAAGGGAGTGAGCGAGAAAGAAAGAGAAAAATGGAAGAGAGAATTCTTTCAAGATAGCACTCTGACAAGTTGGAAGGAGAAAAAAAAAAAACTGGAAAGGGGACTGGTGACTAGCCTGGAGGAAAAGGAGAAACAGAAAAGGGAAGCCATTCCCACAATATATTTCTATAATGGGCTCTGCAATGACTCATGGTATGGACAAGGATGGGGTTCTCTCACAAGATGGATGAATAGAACAGGTGAAAGGAGGAGGGGCCAGTGTCAGCGGTGTGAAAGGTGAGATAGCCAACTGTGACACTGCAGTTGTCCTCTTAGAGAAGTAATGAGCTTTTAACACT
The DNA here is from genome assembly GCF_045791955.1 of Oncorhynchus clarkii lewisi. NCBI lineage: Eukaryota > Metazoa > Chordata > Actinopteri > Salmoniformes > Salmonidae > Oncorhynchus > Oncorhynchus clarkii. The sequence goes on from NC_092169.1 coordinate 6,387,135, forward strand.
TGACAGTAGGGTTGGGCAGTATCCAGATTTTCATAACCTCCTCTCACCCTTGAATTTCCGTTATTGCCGGTTTAGTACACAAATGGGCGCAACAAAAAATGTTTTTTTAAACCCATTGGGCATCTATTACCAGAATGCTAACAAAATTAGCACAAGTAATAGCACATGTGCATGGAGGCTGAAGGCTAAATACGCTAACAAGTGCAAATGAAAATAAAATTAATTGCAAACACGGGCAATCCAGCTCATGAAGTTATATAGGTAGGAGCTACAGAATGTCATTTTTGGTGAGTTTATACTTACAAGTGAACGTGAACAAGAGGCACTTAGCAAATTAGCAATGTTTTGACGCATGCAGTACTGGCTCTCCAGCACCTGTCTCTGTGTGGAGTCTGGAGTTGCTAGGGCAACGAGCCTGCCTGCTCTAAGGAGGGAGGAGCAGAGAACAGAGTGGAGAAAAACGCAAGGAAATGAAGATAGCACTGGCAGCTGTGCAAATAACTCACCCAAAGAGCTTTGCCTACTCAAACGCAGAAGAAATGTAACAATATGATGCCCCATCACCTTATTAATTCAGCAACTTAGATAGAAAGTTAAACTAGGGGTCGTGTTAACGCATCATTTTCAGACAGGAAGAAAATATAAAAACAAATATATTGCTGCGTTTCGTAAAAACAGATCTAAAATTATTCTTATTGTAATTCCTGCTCAGCGTCAGACTAATTTTGTGCTTCAGTTGCACTTCTAAACTCGGATGAGAATTCAGGATTGGGCATTCTATCAGCAGAGTGCTGCAACTGATTTTTAGTTTTTTTCCCTCGGGAAAGCCATTTTTCTCCAATAAAATGCAAAACCAACTTTAAGCAAGACATTAGGAACTGTAGCTGGCTACATTCTTTATTTGATAGGCCTAAACATTAGAAATGTGTCATGAAATGTGTTTCATTTCATTGTTTTTTTAAAATTCCTTTACTAGCCAAATGTGTTGCACTAATCTATTTTCTGTGATGGAAATCTATAGTTGCACATCCCTGATCACTATTGAAGCAACAAAAAAAAACACTTGACTTTCAATATAAAATGCACCCCTTGTTAATACACAGCTATACTCAACTGCTCCCACTTTCTCTTGTTGTGCTATTTAGAAACGGGACTGGCTCAACTGTGCTGGGGAAGTAAGGTTAATAATGTAAAATAATGTGACAGTTGAAATAAGAACTGGATCTGATTAAAAAAATAAAAAATAGCAACACATAAAATGTATTTGAAAAACTTGAAAAGAAATCGTTTGAACAGTATTGATGCTATTGAAAAACCATCCTGTGGCCATTTCCAAATACCCCAGTATACACAGTATACCGCCCAAGCCTAACATGCTGACCAGACCGGACAGGTCGCGTGCGCGAGCGTCGCAAAATAAATGTAGAAATCCATGTTATTCAATTATTTCACCCACACTGCTCGAGCTTGCCAACGAGCGTCTGTGACGCCAAGGGCTAAAATAGAACTCCTTTCTATTTCTGATGCAGATCGCATTGAAAGTCCTGCCTCTCCCATCTCCTCATTGGTTATACCCACGTGGGTGATTGAAAGACAAAATGTTTTGCCGGTTGTTGTGGTAAAAGTGTAGATGTCAATCACCATATAAGTTCAAAGATGAAAAAGCCTGGAAGGAGGAGAGATGACTAGAAACGATTCGGTTGGCCGTTTTATGTGTGGATTAATTGTCGGAGTAGAAGACCTTGTGCATTCAGGTAAAATAACAACTCAATGTTTATATTTCAGGACAAATTAGCTTGCAACAGCAATCTAGCTAAATAGGACAAATTAGCTAGTAAGTGCAAGCTAACGAGCTAAATTGCCATACATGTTTAATGCTTTTCAACCTGTCCCCAAATTAATGTCATTGGTTGAGAGTTTGTTTTGATATTTTAACCTGCGTGTCGTGATTGCGTTTGGTGTAGGAGGACAAAATACATTTATGCACGATAGCGCACGATGGTGCACGTGCGCAGCCGGTTTGGGTTCCGTGTAAGTGACAGACAGGTCAACTGTTGTGAGGTCAAAAGCCAGCACACAGAGTTCTCGGGAAGGGACGGTTTATCTCATACCTAAGCACAGTCAAGTCAGGTCAGCCCCCATGGCCCCTCAGACATGTGACACAACAACTCCCAGCATGCTTTGGTAGCTAGACGAGAAGTTGTGACCATGTTTGCAATCATTCCCAAAATACTTTTCCAAAACAATTTGCTGAAAATGTACTGTATATCATTGCTCCTGCTCTCTACTTAAAACGTCTGGCGTTAGCTCAAGCTTTTACTGCCATCTGAAGGAAGATCAAACCTAAATGTGGAGAGGAACTGCAGTAAAGTCACCAAAATAGAGCTGACAGGAAAGCGTAAAGGTGGCAGGATAGCAGAGCACACTTGAATAATGCTACGCGGCCTGTAGAAATGTTGAAAATGTACTGTTCACAAAACAATATCCATTACAGGTTAGAACACAAGAAGTTACCGGTAACTTCCAGCTTTATATGTAAACTTTCCTCGCTAGCTTACAGCTGAAGCAAACATAAATTCACTACCTTAGTACCTCGTTTGTGATAATACGCAAACCATAACACAAAACTGGCTGATTTCAAAGCGGATTGTCACCGAAAACCTTATTCATTCACTTAGTCTCCCCCTGCGTCACATCTCTCCCAGTCAAGACCAACTTTGCATGAGACTGGAACTGACTGTGTGTGAATGACATCCTGGGTCTTAAAGAGACAGCACACACTTTTTTATAAAAGAAGATATTGCTTCTTCTTTGCAAAATGTTGATCAGTACCATAAAATAATTTCCAAAACAGATGGAAGGGCAACAGAAATCCCCATGAAATCAGCCAAAACAAGCGCATACTCAATAACTCCTATTGAGGATTGCGTTCAACTGTATTGTAAAATAGGCCTACGCTACATCTAAATTTACCCAGTTTATCAAGACTACAGATTAACCATTCAAATAAATTATTACCATTTTTTAATCATAGTTTGTCTTCACTATTATTCTACAATGTAGAAAGTAGTAAAAAAAAAAGAAAGAAAAATCCTTGAATAAGTAGGTGTGTCCAAACGTTTGACTGTTAGACATGGAAAAGTGTACAGAATTGCAAGTCAATTATCTTTAAAAAAAAATATATAAAAAAAATATATATATAAAAAAAAGCAAAATTATCTCTGAAACCCATGAAAAATTGTGTAGAATTGCAGGAAATAAGCTTTAAACCTGTACAATTTTATTTCCACCAACAAGAGTGGTGTGTTCACAATGCTGGAAAGGGGGCCTGAATGAAAAAGTTTGGGAACCCCTGAACTAGATGATCATTTCAGCACCGTTTTGATTAGGGACAGTGTCATCACACTGCTTTCAGTCTTGATAAATCAATCAATGTCAGAATTGTTTTTCTTCCAATGAATCTTCAATTGGATATAGGCTACAATTAGGCTGGGGGGAAAGGTCAGCTTAGTTGAGGTGAGTGCTGCTCATGATCATCTTGTCTAGTTGGCTCATTTATTAGTACTGATCAAAACATTTTGACAGGGTAGCGTAGCCCTTTACTACACTCGTACCCGTATATGGGTTGAAAATGGCAGATTTGGACATTGACACGTACCTAAATTGGAACGCAAGTGGCTTTACAGCAAGATTCTATACATGACGTCAGAGCTCAGGGTCTCCGCATCACAGCTCTGTATGGGTTGACTGACAGCCGTTCTGAACTGGAGTACCACATGAAACAAGACGTTGCCCCATCCCCACCGCTAATTGGTCAACTTTTGCACCCCAAAGATCATCGAAAATGAGGGAAATGCTGTAAAATGAGGACTCCATGCATATATTTTGAAAGATGAGACATTGAAGATTATAATAAATACCGCTTTGACGTCATACAAGCAAGCCAAACACCCAAATGTGCACTTCACATTTCCAGTTTATAATTTAGCTAGTCATGTTGGCAAAAGAACAAGCTTTCAAATTATGCCCACCTGACACAGACTGTGATTTATAAAATGGACCGTTTTTGAATTGCGTAAACAAAAACAGTAATTGCGTAAAGGGGGGGTGCAGGGCTGTGGTCCGAATCAAACAACTACAAGTGTACTTGCTCTAGTTCCTCAACAGCACAGCTAGGAGAGCTCAAAAATATTCTTATCATATTACGGAACGTATCCAGAGTATTTTCAGATTTCATTATCAACAAATGTGGGCGATAAGTACAGTAAACGTCAAATACACATAAAATCAACAGTACAATGGTTGGATTCAGTCTCGTGAACTGCTGTGTCCTCACCATTGGTCTAATCATTTTCTCATAATCCCCAAACTTAACTGCTACCATGGTTATACATTCCATATTTCTTCTGTAAGCATAATTTCAATGTAGTCCCATCCATAGGCCAATTCCCATGAGTGTAAGGGGTTAGCAAGTGGATTATTTTGCTCTTTACTCAGTCGGATAGGCCTCCTCTTGATCAAAAGCCTGTGACTTACTTGTCTGATCAACGTGCTTCAACACCTGCATTGCTTGCTGTTTGGGGTTTTAGGCTGGGTTTCTGTACAGCACTGAGATATCAGCTGATGTACAAAGGGCTATATAAATACATTTGATTTGATCAACCAATGTGATTTTGTTTCACTGAATCTACGTATATTTGGTTAATTGGTCTCTCGCTGGGAGCATAAGTGGGTGTTAGGCCTATAGCTCATCTATTTGTTTGCGCATCTACCACTGATAAGAAACATTTAGCATGCAATAATGTAGCCTAAATCAAGTGTAGGGCTACTATTTTGCTCGATCGCGTATAGGCAACCCTAAAAGCCTGCAGAGGTTATGAAATATAAACACGAGCGAGACTCGCATGCTTTTGAAAATATAAACTCAGCAAAAAAAAAAATGTCCCTTTTCAGGACCCTGTCTTTCAAAGATAATTCATCAAAATCCAAATAACTTCGCAGATCTTCATTGTAAAGGGTTTAAACACCGTTTCCCATGCTTGTTCAATGAACCATAAACAATTAATGAACATGCACCTGTGGAACGGTAGTTAAGCAATTAAGGTTACAGTTATAAAAACTTAGGACACTAAAGAGGCCTTTCTACAGACTCTGAAAAACACCAAAGGAAAGTTGCCCAGGGCCCCTGCTCATCTGCATGAACGTGCCTTAGGCATGCTGCAAGGAAGCACGAGGACTGCAGATGTGGCCAGGGCAATAAATTGCAATGTCTGTGTACTGTGAGACGCCTAAGTCAGCGCTACAGGGAGACAGGACGGACAGCTGATCGTCCTCGCAGTGGCAGACCATGTGTAACAAGACCTGCACAGGATCGGTACATCCGAACATCACACCTGCTGGACAGGTACAGGATGGAAACAACAACTGCCCGAGTTACACCAGGAACGCACAATCCCTTCATCAGTGCTCAGACTGTCCGCAATAGGCAGAGAGGCTAGACTGAGGGCTTGTAGGCCTGTTGTAAGGCAGGTCCTCACCAGACATCACCGGCAACAACAGGCACAAAAACACAGTCGCTGGACCAGTGCATGATTTCCTGCAAGACAGGAATGTCATTGTTCTGCCATGGCCAGTAAAGAGCCCGGATCTGAATCCCATTGAGCACGTCTGGGACCTGTTGGATCGGAGGGTGAGGGCTAGGGCCATTCCCACCAGAAATGTCCGGAAACTTGCAGGTGCCTTGGTGGAAGAGTGGGATAACATCTCACAGCAAGAACTGGCAAATCTGGTGCAGTCCATGAGGAGATGCACTGCAGTACTTAAATGCAGCTGGTGGCCACAACAGATACTGACTGTTCCTTTTGAACGTATTCAGTTTATGTCTCAGTTGTTGAATCTTATGTAAATACACATTTTTGCTGAAAATATACGCAGATGACAGTGAGAGGACGTTTACTATTATTTTCCATCAGTATCATAATGCAGATACATTGAGAGTAAGACCCTACGCCTGCTCCCTAACAAAGCGGAGTGAGGGTAGGAAAGAGATGAAATGTGGATTTTTAAAAAACATGGGCTTGTGCTGTTTCAAAAGATGTTGGGGGGTTTCATGGAGACATATTGATAGAATAATATATAATACAAACGATGTACCTCTTGCAGGTTTTTTTCTTATTTTGATTGGCAATCTACGGGTAGGTTTTATAATTGTATAATATGAAATAGATTATGTAGATGTAACCCCCTCAAACAAAAATAAATCTAAATTGGCTACAAAAAAAAAAAGTATGGGCTTGGGCTTTCAAAATATCACTTTTTTAAATATTATGACAGCCATTCCACACGTTGCGTGGGAAAAACATAGGCTAATACTTTTGCTGTTCATTAGGCCTACTCATCTTGTTGGCTGACGAAAAGTAAATGTGGACAGTTCTTCCAGTATCTTCAATATGCACCTCGGAATTGGAAAAGGACATGCACAGTTACGTCCCCAATGTGTCTGTCTTCACTTGTAGCCTGTGAGATAGACCTGATCACATGACAGAGCCATGGGAGAGGCGCTTCGGATTGCGCAGCACACTCAGGGAGAAGGGCACAACGCAGCACTCCGGGCCACAAAAAGGTATGGATTTTTTTTAGGGTGCATGACAACCACAAAGGGGATGCCGCCTTGAAATTGGAGGCATTATCAAGTGCTTGTCAAATTGGGAATGAGAGACTATTGGAGTGCGTACAGCCTGAGCAAAAAAAAAAAAGCAGAGCTCATGCCTTTCAAGCAACCTTTTTCGTCTCATCATTCAGCCTTACAATGTATTAAAAATCAAAACATATAGCCCAACTTTTGAAGAACAACTAAAGTTACATTAATAACTAAATTAAGCACATAGGAGTACCGGTTTCTTTGTTAACCCCTAAACACTGAATAGCAGCATGTGCACACTCCCTCACATCGTTTGGAGAAAATATTTATAGTTTATTCAATTTTATTCTTCATACTATAAAATAATGCCAAGGAATTATAAGCAAATATTGTCTGCTAAATGAACTAGTGTAGCCCACAGGACAACTCAGTATGCTATTCTGGTCTTCTGACAGACTACATTTTCTTCATATCATGCTTCTTAAGACCCGTCTAAATTCAATAATGGATTTATTGTGAAGGTGTTGGCTAAATTACATGGATTTCTTACTTTTTAAAATGGCTTGTAGGCTGTGTGTGGAAGCCAGGAGACGCAAAATGTGTTTACGTTATTTAACTTCAAATACCGTGAGACCGACAGTTATTTGCTTGACAATAACCAGCTGACGGAATTTCGTGACCACCACAGCCCTAGTGGTGCCAGTTTCACCATCTCACACCCACACTGCATTATAAGCTACGAGGCCAGAGCACAGGGCCTTGGTTCAATGAAGTGTCATGGCGCCCTTTCCAGTAAAACACTCTAGCCCAGAGAAGGAAGGCCCTGGCCTGGAGTCACGACACTAACGTTTTCTCCACTACCCCATGGATAAGGACCTATATACTACCATCTGTGTGTGTGAGAGTGAACCCGTTTCTATTTGTCAGCAGCCCATTTGCATACACACGTGCATGTTTCAGAGACAGTAACTGTACAGCACTGAAATGAAGTGGAAATTGCATACTAGACAGTGTGAGGGGGAACAAAAGAGAGAGTGATATGAAGGGCTTATGAGACAGACCGGGGGAGTGTGGGGGCGGATACATGACGGATCCCTAGGGAAAGTAACGTGTCAGAGGTTAGAGGTGGCACCCTTCGATTGGGGAATGCCTGCATGAGGATCTGGAAGGAAGGTTGAAGGGAAGAGGAGGAGTGGGAAGAGAGGGGGAATGGGTTTCGGTAACCATGTGTTGGACAAACTGAGACATGTTCTTAGGAGGCCCGTTACACGTGTCTGTCGGTCTCCCAGAGCGCCTCACAATGACAGACAAGTAAAGCAAGCATAGCATTGTAAATTACACACACAGTCGAAGTGCAGAGAACAGAGAAGGAAAAAAAAATAACCGCAAGGATATCAGGATAGTGGCAGCTGTATAAATAACTCACGCAACGGTCTTTGACTTCTCAAACACGGCAGAAAGCTGACACAATATGATGCCCCGGCACTTGATTAATTCAGCCACTTACTTTGATTAACTAGCAAGCTAAACTTCGGGGTAAGGTTAACTCAGGATTCTGAAAGCAAGCAAATAACTTGCTGCGTTTTGTAAATGCAGACGGAAAATACTTACTGAAATATCTGCTTGGCATCAGACTCATTTTGTGCTTCAGTTGCATTTGTCCACGAGAATTCACGAACAGGCAATCTATCGGCAGACAGGTGTAGCTACTTTTCCTCGGTGTAGGCAGCCAACTTTGCTGCGATAAAATGCAAGATTAACTTTAAGAAAAACATGACGAAATGTAGCTGTCTACATTCTTTCTATGATAAACAGTATAAATACGATGGCACCAGTTTACTGCAGGTATTTATTTTAAAAAGTAGCTACAAATATTAAAATGTACTGAAAAACTTCCAATAAATGTGTCTATTTCCCCCAAAAAACAGTGTACCCATATACATAAGCCTACTACACAAACACGCATGTGCACACACACACACGCAACCAGTGCCTGCAATTCATGACATGGCACAATTCCACACACACGATTGGACGCGCACACACACACACACACACACACGTGGACACATACACACACTAACAGAGAGAGTATATCAGTAAATCAAAGACACCGCAATGTAATCGTAGTAAGCAGAAATAAAATGTTTAAATGTAAAAACTGTGTGTAAGACTGAGGGAGGTCTTTATCAAATCCATTCCTATACCGGTTCTGTTCTGAATCGGAGCCTTATTTCAGTCACAGTATAGTTTTAGACCACCCTGCAAATTGCTGACACACACACTCACATGCTCGGTCTGTGCGTCAGTATGCATTCATATATGCACAACCGTACAAGAGCAGGTGTGTGTGAGGAAGTAAGACATTGTGTGTGTGTGTGTACAAATTGTTGTGTGTGTGGATGTGCTTGCAGGGGTTTATTTGTGTGTGTTTCTGGAGGGCCCTGTATTACAGCCTTCTAAAAGCAGCAGGAGCCTGGATCCGGGGCTGTGGTACGACCGAAACGTCACTAACTGACACACTGACAAGCCGACACTTGTCAGTCCGACTGACTGCAGCACGCAGACACCAGCCTTTTCACCTAGTTTAACTGCCGGTATCTTGGTCCTTTGTGCCTTTCCGACCCAAGTAATAAAAAAAATATATAAAAAAAACAAAAAGGAGCAAAATAACAATTACCCTCAAAACCTGGGCAGAGAACGGAAGAGAGAAGCAGGAATCTGGAAGCTGTGTGTTCCTGCTTGCCTCCAATTCCAGGAAAAGCAGCATGGACCTTGGGAACTGGGGGAGGGAGGGAAGGAAGGAGGGAGAGGGGTGGTTGAGGTTGCACGGACCACCGTACATCAGAAAAAAACTGACGACGACCAGAGAGAAAGAGCTCTCTCCCCCCCTAGCCTTAAGAGTTGTTTGTGTGCTCAGACCAACCTCCATAACTAAAAAACTTTTTTTATTTTTAAGAATATCTGCAAAAAGCGTCAAAACATAATTTAAACGTAATGTAAAAAAGCTATTTCACCTTGCCTATGGCCACAACCCCGCTGTGTTGGTTTTGGTTGAACAGAGACCAGGGCACAGGCGTTGTATTTTTTCAAGATCCAAGCTGTTGTATTTATTTGAAATGTTAAAGCAGACTCACCGCTGCAAGGATTTGATATAATACCAGACTGTACTCTAAAATCTATGTATTCACTTTAGCACTTTAGCATGGGTTATATCAGTTCAAGGTCACTTCAAATCTAAATCAAAGTTTATTGGGCCACTTCATGGGACAATGAGATCAGAATGCTAAGAATGAGGTAGACTGGAGCCCTCAAAATCAGCTCTCTACCATTAACTTTAGTACCTTGTATCTCAACACAATATGTTGAGACAAGCTGTCAGTCAGACAGCACCCCCTCTATCTGCCAACCAAGGACACTCCACCATCTGCACTCTGCAGGGCTAGGCCAAAAAAAAACTCCACTGTGATTGGATGGGTGACAAGGACACACACACACCTCCCCCTTCCTCCACACTGGTCACCTGGTCATAATGTAAATACCTCTCGTCCGTCTTCCAGTTGCCATGGAAAAGTACAAGAGGAAAGTTGGACTGACTGCAGCACAGGACTCCCCCTCCTCTCTCGGTCTCTGAAATATTCCCCATTCTGATTCAGCATCACTGCACTGAGCAGGAAGACAGAACCGGGTCATCACCGCGGGACAGAATGAGGTCATCACTCTGCACCACTCTACCGCAGGGCACCGCCACATGGGGTTCTAACACAGCAAAATCAGTTGTACTAGTGGTGTACTGTGGCCCTGTATCTAGTAGACTGAGACGACTGTATATCCACTTAGTGTTATAGTCACAGACATGGTTGAGGTATCCCCTAAAATTATGGAAACTCAGTGTATTTGGACATAGGCTGTACACAACAAGGGTGGTCAGCTAGGAAGCTCCAGTGTTTGCAGAGCTGTGAGGGGGAGGTGTGGTGGTGAGTAGGCAGGAGGCAGTAACAGTAAAGGTTAGCTGGTCAGGAGCAGAGTGGGGGCTAGGCAGTAGAGGGAAATGCACTACGCAGCACATTCATGATTTGTAGGTGACAAACAGCTAAAAATAAGTGTCTGCAGCACAGAGCAGTCACAGAGACAGGACAGGCAACATAATACTGGGGCACATTGCAACACAGACCTACATACTGAAAATCAAACGTATCTAATGAATATACACATGGAGGAATATTTACACACTCATACCAATTAATGCATTATAGCCCTACTAACAAAAATGAATTAATGCAGTATATATATATATATATGTTTCATGGTAATGAACAAACACATCAACACCCCCCCCCCCCCCCCCTCACACACACAGTTGGTGTTTAGGCACACAAATACCTTCCCCAAAAACTGTTGCCACAAAGTTGGAAGCACAGAATCCTCTAGAAAGTCTATGTATGCTGTAGCGTTAAGATTTCCCTTCACGGGAAGTAAGGGGCCAAGCCCGAACCATGAAAAAAAAAAAAAAAAACAGACCATTATTCACCCTCCACCAAACTTTACAGTTGGCACTATGCATTGGGGCAGGTAGCGTTCTCCTGGCATCCGCCAAACCCAGATTCGTCCGTCGGACTGCCAGAAGGTGAAGCGTGATTCGTGGTCCAGAGTCCAATGGCGGCGAACTTTACACCACCCCAGCCAACAATTGGCATTGCGCATGGTGATGTTGAGCTTGTGTGCAGCTGCTCAGGCCATGGAAACCCATTTCGTGAAACTCCCAACTGACAGTTCTTGTGCTGACGTTGCTTCCAGGGGCAGTTTGGAACTGGGTAGTGAGTATTACAACTGAGAACAGACGATTTTAACACGCTTCAGCACTCAGCAGTCACATTCTGTGAGCTTGTATGGCCTACCATGTCGTGGTTTAGCCGTTGTTGCTCCTAGACAGTTCCACTTCACAATAAAATAACTTACAATAAACCGGGGCAGCTTTAGCAGGGCAGAAATTTGGCGAACTGACTCGTTGGAAAGGTGGCTCTTCAGTACGGGCCAATCTACTGGAGATTGCATGGCTGTGAGCTCGATTTTACACACCTGTCAGCAACGGATATGGCCCACCCAAACAACCAGTATACAGTATCAGTTCTCTATGTCTGGCAAGTAGTATGGAGCTGTGATGTATTCTCAGTGAATTTGGTGTTGTATTTTACCCAGTACAGAGAAATTAGCCATTAAAGTTGTTTGGTTTTATGTCCAATTCTACATCCTGATATTACCAAAATCTTACCAGTAGATGGTGTTGTTCCTATTAGTAGGTTATTTGTTTTGCAAGAATCCCTCCCACTCAATATTAAAGGGATAGTACACACAGATGACAAAAATGGCAATATTTTTTTTTATTCAAGTTCTGGGGGGTAGATCAGTTTTAAAATTGCATATAGTTTGTGGCTTCTATCAATGTAATTGTCTGCATAATTTCCAATCCACACATACACATACAGTTGAAGTCGGAAATGTACATACACTTTAGACAGAGTTTAAATGTTTCACAATTCCTGACATTTAATCAGAGTAAAAATTCCCTTAGATCAGTTAGGATCATCACTTTATTTTAAGAATGTGAAATGTCAGAAAAATAGTAGAGTGATTTATTTCAGCTTTTATTTCTTTCATCACATTCCCAGTGGGTCAGAAGTTTGCATACACTCAATTAGTATTTGGTAGCATTCCCTTTAAATTGTTTAACATCGGTCAAATGTTTTGGGTAGACTTCCACAAGCTTCCCACAATACATTGTGATTTGTCTCATTCCAATTGACAAAGCTGGTATAACTGAGTCAGGTTTGTAGGCCTCCTTGCTCGCACATGCCTTTTCAGTTCTGCCCACACATTTTCTATGGGATTGAGGTCAGGGCCTTGTGATGGCCACTCCAATACCTTGACTTTGTTGTCCTTAAGCCATTGTGCCACAACTTTGGAAGTATGCCTGGGGTCATTGTCCATTTGGGAGACCCATTTGCGATCAAGCTCCCTCATGATGCCATCTATTTTGTGAAGTGCACCAGTCCCTCCTGCAGCAAAGCACCCCCACAACATGATGCTGCCACCCCCATGCTTCACAGTTGGGATGGTGTTCTTCGGCTTGCAAGCCTGCCCCTTTTTCCTCCAAACATAACGATGGTCATTATAGCGAAACAGTTCTAATTTTGTTTCATCAGATCAGAGGACATTTCACCAAAAAAGTACTATCTTTGTCCCCATGTGCAGTTGCAAACCATAGTTTGGTTTTTTTTAGGCCAGTTTTAGAGCAGTGGCTTCTTCCTTGCGGAGTGGCCTTTCAGATTATGTCAATGTAGGACTGTGTTTTACTGTGAATATAGATACTTTTGTACCTGTTTTCGCCAGCATCTTCACAAGGTCCTTTGCTGCTGTTCTGGGATTGATTTGCACTTTTCACACCAAAGTACGTTCATCTCTAGGAGACAGAACACGTCTCCTTCCTGAGCAGTATGACAGCTGCGTGGACCCATGATGTTTATACTTGCGTACTAATGTCTGTACAGATGAACGTGGTACCTTCAGGCATTTGGAAATTGCACCCAGGGATGAACCAGACATGTGGAGGTCTACAATTGTTTTTCTGAGGTCTTGACTGATTTCTTTTGATTTTCTCATGATGTCAAGCAAAGAGGCACTGAGTTTGAAGGGAGGCCTTGAAATACATCCACAGGTACACCTCCAATTGACTCAAATTATGTAAATTAGCCTATCAGAAGCTTCTAAAGCCATGACATCATTTTCTGGAATTTTCCAAGCTGTTTAAAGGCACAGTCAACTTAGTGTATGTAAACTTCTGACCCACTGGAATTGTGATAGTGAATTATAAGTGAAATAATCTGTCTGCAAACAATTGTTGGAAACATTACTTGTGTCATGCACAAAGTAGATGCCCTTGCTGACTTGCCAAAACTATAGTTTGTTAACAAGACATTTGTGGAGTGGTTGAAAAACTAGTTTAATGACTCCAACCTAAGTGTATGTAAACTTCCGACTTCAACTGTACATACAGTTGAAGAAGTCGACATACACTTAGATTGGAGTCATTAAAACTTGTTTTTCAACCACTCCACCAATACCAGGTATATCACACTCATTCATTATACACTTCAACAGTTTTTACCACTCCGGTTTCTGGGACATCAATGATTGAACACTGTAACTATTCAATAGACTAGAAACATGACAGGCTATTTGCTCTGCGACCGGCATAATAATGTAATGAAACAAACAGGGAGCAGGTTTCGAACCCTCAACATTCTAGCCCGAAGTCCAGCACTCTATCGACTGTGCCCAAATGTATTAATTATGGTTGGGGCCGATTGTGGCTAAAAACACTATCAATTGGAACCTTTAACTTGGAAAGGGGGAAAAGTATTATTATTCGTTTTTCACAAGCATTGCAGGAAATCATTTTCAGGACTATTTCGAAAAAGCAGCAGAGATACGCAATACATTTCTAAGAAGAGGCTATTCTCCACAATGTGTGGATGAAGCTCTTAGTTTGGCAGTGGGGAAAACACGAGACGAACTTCTAGAAAAAAGACCCGCTAAAGCTAAAGAACACTCTGGAATGTTCACAAGAACATGTACTTTGAACTCGCGAAAAGTGGGAGCAGCGGTCAAGAAACACTGGCATGTTTTATCATTGGACACAGTGCAACAAGATGATGAAGTGTGAATATTTCTGCCACCCACATACAGTAAAACAGTTCCAAATAAATGACATTATTACGCGCTCCAACACCCATGTCATCTACAATATTACATGTCCATGTGGGCTGTGCTATGTAGGTAAAAACCTCTCGTTCTCTAAAACAGGGAATCAGTGAACATAAAAGTCCACTTAGCAGAAACGACAGGAATAATCCAGTCGCAGTACATTTTAATGACCTAAAAACATGACATTTCTACCTTTAGATTATGTGGCATAGAGAAAGTTAAGATATCAGACAGGGGAGGTGATATAAATAATAGTCTGAGTAAAAAAGGTAATGTTTTTGGATTTTTACCCTCCAGACATTATTATCTGAAGGTCTTAATAATGAAATGCCTATGTATGTTATGTTGTAAATATGAACATGGATTATGCCCCTATTCCAGAATAATCTGACGTTTTTCTTACCCTGTACCAAATGATTTATGAAAACTTGCTTGGTAGGTTGATGTCCTCATTGTGGTTTTACAGACGTATTTAATATGTTTTATGTACACACTTTATTTGAATATTTATGAAATGCATATTATTATATTTGGTAGCTCTTATTTGTTTTTCCTTCGCCTCCAACCCCTTTCGATGCATGGACAGATGTGGGTGTGGCTAGGTCTACATAAGGGTGCTAATTTAAAATTTTAAAAAACTAACAAAAGCTCTGACGAGCTTGAGGTCGACTGATTTCAAGTCTTCATAACAAATTGGTATTTTCGGACACCGATTACATTTCATTCCACGAGGAAACTGCGTGGCAGGCTGACCACCTGTTACGCGAGTGCAGCAAGGAGCCAAGGTAAGTTTCTAGCTAGCATTACACTCATCTTATAAAAAAAAACAATCAATCTTCACATAATCACTAGTTAACTACACGTGGTTGACGATATTACTAGGTGAACTAGCATGTCCTGCGTTGCATATAATCAATGCGGTGCCTGTTAAATGATCATCGAATCACAGCCTACTTTGCCAAACGGGGGATGGTTTAACAAAAGCACATTCGCAAAAAAAGCACAATCGGTGCACGAACATACCTAAACATAAACATCAATGCCTTTCTTTAAATAAATACACAGAAGTATATATTTTTAAACCTGCATATTTATTTAAAATAAATTCATGTCAGCGGGCAAAATTAACTAGGAAATTGTGTAACTTCTCTTGCGTTCATTGCATGCAGAGTCAGGGTATATGCAAGAGTTTGGGCCGCCTGGCTCGTTGCGAATTAATTTGCCAGAAATGTACATAATTATGACATAGCATTGAATGCTGTGCAATGTAACAGCAATATTTAGACTTCGGGTTGCCACCCGGTTCCATATTTCACTGAACGAATAAACGTTTTGTTTTTTAAATGATAGTTTCCAGATGACCATATTAATGACCAATTCTGTGTATATTCTATTATAATTAAGTCTATGATATAATGAAGCCGCTTAGATATTCTCACAGATACTAACGGAAAATGCCCATTAGATATTAATTTAGAGTCCTCCAATTCTCTAAATGTAATTATTGGCGGAGAGTCACGTCATTGAAAACATATTTTCCAATATACTGTAGGCCTACCATAGACAAAATGAGTCTCACTAGTGTTGAGTAATGTGCTGTTAAAAATGGTGTAGGTCTTATTTATTTAAAGAGCGTATAAAAGTTAGAAGCAAAAGCCTACAACTATTTTAGCACCGTTTGTGCTGCTCTGAGGCAAGCATGGGGACTGGTCTTAATAAATCAATAAGATTTTTTATTTTCACTTAATCTCCATTTGGGTATTGGTTAGAGAAGTATTAGAAAATTAGGGTGCAGAAATGTTATGCTCTTAGTGTAACCTTTTTATTTAACTAGGCAAGTCAGTTATGTATGCCAGTCTGTTAAGACTAGGCATAATACTGCCCCCTTTGGATGAATTGCGTGCCCATAGTAAACTGAAAAAAATGATGTCCAAAATTGCTAATATATGCATATAATAATTATTATTGGATAGAAAACACTCTAAAGCTTCTAAAACCGTTTGAATGATGTCTGTAAGTATAGCAGAACTCACAGGGCAGGCAATCTCCCAAACTAGTTTTGGAATACTGAAAGTTGGGGCAACATTAACGTCATCGCCCCCACCCTTCCCAACCAGCTATGGATCTGGAGACACTTTCTATGTCTTCCACTAGATGTCCTCATTTAGTAGAGCGTTTAATTGTGCAAATCTCGCGAGTTTTGACCCTTTGGGAGGCGAAAGAGAAAATACATGTGCGTTAGGGCGCGCTTTGGGCACAGAGCTTCCTTTGTTCCAGCTCGCCTGAGAAGAAGTGTGATTGTCCTGTTGAATTGAGAATTGTTTTGTACGTTTATAACATCCTAAAGCTTGATTCTGCACTTAGTTTGACCAGTTTAGTCGACATATAATATGTAATTTTGAAGTTTTGATGCGCAACTGTTCGGGACCAGAAGTCATTTTGGATGCATTTCAGCTGAAAGTGGTAGCATATGCTAATACAAAGACACACGACTTGAAACCAAACGATGTATTGGGTAAGTATGACTCCTTCCACTACATTCTGATCGAAGACCATCAAAGGTAAGGGAATATTTATGTTGTAATTTTGTATTTCTGTTGACTCCAACATAGCGGAGAAATATTACTTACGTCTGAGCGCCGCCTCAGATTATTGCCTAGTGAGCGATTTCTGTAACGTTAAAAATAAATGTAACACAGCGGTTGCATTAAGAAGCAGTGTATCTTTCTAACTTTATTTAGTCAAAGTTTATGATGTGTATTTCTGTTATCTGGCGGAGCTATCTATAATTTCTCCGGACATTTTTGAGCATTTTCTGAACATGGCGTCAATGTAAACGGAGATTTATGGATATAAATTGCATATTATTGAAAAAAACATAAATGTACTGTGTAACATGTCCTATTACTGTCATCTGATGAAGACTTTCAAAAGGTTAGTGAATTATTTTTCTTTTAATCCTGCGTTTGTGATTGCATCTTTTGTTCGACAAAATGGCTGCATATCGTCTGTGTCTTTGTGGTGGTTTGACATAAATATGTGCTATGTTTTCGCTGTAAAACATTTTAGAAATCTGACTGGGTAGATGAACAAGGTGTTTATCTTTCATTTGAGCTATTGGACTTGTTAATGTGTGGAGGTTAAATATTTCTAAGAATATTTTTGCATTCCATGCGCCACCGTTCCAGCTGAGCGAGGGGGGGGTGGCGTTCCCTGAGAGGAACACCTCGCTTTAACAGAACAAATTCTTATTTACAAGGACAGCCTACTCCTTGTAAATAGCCAAGGACTGTACTGAGGACCGACATTTTCCGTTCCAGCAAGTACCAGTCAAAAGGTTTGGACACATCTACTCATTCAAGAATTATTCAAGACTTTTACTATTTTCTACATTGTAGAATTATAGAGAAGACTTCACAACTATGAAATAACACATTTGGAATCTGTTAAGAACAAAAAACCTACTCCTTCCTTCCCGTGTTTCCTACAGAATATATTGTAGCCTAATAAACACATTTCATTAATCAAATAATAATAAAAATAAAAAAAACACTTTCAAAATGCAGATGTTGATTTAGTTATGGATACATAACGAATTACTATGGGAATAAATATCACTGATTTACAGAAATAAAAAGGAACAAAGTTGTCTAATGAAGGCAAACAATTCAGAATCCTCCAATCCTGTAGCCAACTCCCGACCGTCACGTTGTACAGCACCATATTTTCAATTCCATCATAACGGAAACCCTTAGGGTTTCGTTTATCATGGAATAGAAACATCAAATTAATTAAGCAAGTACCAGTCAAAGGTTCAGACACACCTAATCATTTCAGGATTTTTCTATATATTTTTACTATTTTCTACACTGTAGAATAATAGTGAAGACATCACAACTACGAAATAACACCGGTCTCCCGCGTGCCCTGCATTCTATAGTACAGACATGGCCTGCTCTCCCTTATGTAAGGAATTTGGCACTTTCCCATGTTTACTACAGTATGTATTGTAGACTGCACAGTAGCCTAATAAACAAAAACACATTTTGTTAATATAATAATGAACAACAAAAAAACTGTTTCAAAATGCAGATGTTGATTTAGTGGATGGATCCATAACGAATTACTATGGGAATGCATATCACTGATTTACAGAAACATTGGAACAAAGTTGTCTAATGAAGTAAAACAATTTAGAATCCTCCAATCCTGTAGCCTACTCCCAACCGTCACGTTGTACAGCGCCATATGTTCCATTCCCTGAGGGTTTTGTTTTTCTCTGAATAGAAACAATAATATTACTCAAATTAATTAAGCCAAATTTCTTAAAATCAATCCCATATACTATGTTATTACAAAAAAGGTTAAATTCCCTGGTAATGACAATACGGAAGACTATCAACTGCTTCTCAAAGATGCCCTATGGTGGTCAAACTAGCAATAACTTGCAGTACCAGAAAAAAATGGCTGAGAATTAAATGGTGTGCTACAGAATGCTGCGGCAGCGCGCAAGGTGTGCCGCAGTATGATGCAACTTCTAAAGGTGGAACCACTGTACAGTGCATTCGAAAATAATTCAGACTCCTTAAATATATCCACATTTTGTAACACTACAGCCTTATTATAAAATTGATTAAAAAGTTTATTTCCTCAATCTCCCAAAATGACAAATAATTTATTTTTTTTGCACATTCATAAAAAAGTATTGAACTTAAATATCACATTTACATACAATACCGGTCAAAAGGTTTAGAACACCTACTCATTCAAGTGTTTTTCTTTATTTTTACTATTTTATAGAATAGTAGAATAATAGTGAAGACATCATAACTATGAAATAACACATGGAATCATGTAGTAACCAAAACAGTGTTAAACAAATCAAAATATATTTTATACTTGAGAATCTTCAAAGTAGCCACCCTTTGCCTTAACAGCTTTGCACACTCTTGGGATTCTCTCAACCAACTTCATGAGGTAGTCACCTGGAATGCATTTCAATTAACAGCTGTGCCTTGTAAAAGGTTAACTTGTGGAATTTCTTTCCTTCTTAATGTATTTGAGCCAATCTGTTGTGTTGTGACAATGTAGGGGGTATACAAAAGATAGCCCTATTTGGTAAAAGACCAAGTCCATATTATGAACAGCTCAAATAAGCAAAGAGAAATGACAGTCCATCATTACTTTAAGACATGAAGGTCAGTCAGTACGGAAAATTTCAAGAAAGTTTCTTCAAGTGCAGTCGCCAAAACCATCAAGTGCTATGATGAAACTGGCTCTCATGAGGACCGGCACAGGAATGGAAGACCCAGAGTTACCTCTGCTGCAGAGGAGAAGGTCATTAGATTTACCGGCCTCAGAAATTGCAGCCCCAAAAAAATGCTTCACAGTACAAGTAACAGACACATCTCAACATCAACCGTTCAGAGGAGACTGCGTGAATCAAGCCTTCATGGTTGAATTGCTGCAAAGAAACCACCACTAAAGGACACCAATACGAGCAATGGACATTAGACCGATGGAAATCTCAAATTTGAGATTTTAGGTTCCAACCGCCGTGTCTTTGTGAGACGCAGAGTAGGTGAACGGATGATCTCTTCATGTGTGGTTCCCACCTTGAAGCATAGTGGTGGTGTGATGGTGCTTTGCTAGTGACACTGTCAATGATTTATTTAGAATTCAAGGCACACTTAACAAGCATGGCTACCACAGCATTCTGCAGTGATACGCCATCCCATCTGGTTTGCACTAAGTGTGACTATCATTTGTTTTTCAACAGGACAATGACCCAAAACACCTCCAGGCTGTGTAACGACTATTTGACCAAGAAGAAGAGTGATGGAGTACTGTATCAGATGACTTAGCCTCCACAATCACCCAACCTCAACCCAATTGAGATGGTTTGGGTTGAGTCTGACCAAAGAGTGAAGAAAAAGAAGCCAACAAGTTCTCAGCAAATGTGGGAACTCCTTAAAGACTGTTGGAAAAACATTGCTGGAGCTCTGTCAGAGTGACCATCGGGTTCTTGGTCACCTCCCTGACCAAGGCCCTTCTCCCCCAATGGCTCAGTTTGGCCAGGCAGCCAGTTCTAGGAAGAGTCTTGATGGTTCCAAACCATTTAAGAATGATGGAGGCCACTGTGTTCTTGGGTATCTTCAATGCTGCAGAAATGTTTTGGTACCCTTCCCCAGATCTGTACCTCGACACAATCCTGTCTCGGAGCTCTACAGACAATTCCTTCGACCTCATGGCTTGGTTTTTGCTCTGACATGCACTGTCAAATATGGGTCCTTATATATACAGGTGTGTGCCTTTCCAAAACATGTCCAATCAATAGAATTTACCACAGGTAAATCAACTTGTAGAAACATCCCAAGGATGATCAATGGAAAACAGGATGCACCGGAGCTCAGTTGAGTCTCATAGCCAAGGTCCTGAATAGTTACGTAAAATAAAAAAAACGTGTTTTCCCTTTGTCATTATGGGGTAGTGTGTGTAGATTGATGCTTATTTTATTTAATCAATTTAAAATAAGGCTGTAACGTAACAAAATGTGTATTTAAAAGGATCCATCTTCCTTGTGCATCTGTTTGAACAGTTTGCACATTCCATCATGTCAGCAAAAAATATATCTAATCGCTTCTTGTCTTATCAGGTGAAATGATAAATGGCAAGAAGAAATCAATATTTTAAAATGAATGGATTTGAAAACAAATGTATTCGCGGCTGCTCAATCCAGTGAGTGTAATTGAACAAATTACACGCATTGGTGCCAATGTTAAGAGTTGAGAAAGTTGATATTTGAAATGAAAAGATACTCTTGTACTGTGGTCTGTAATTCAACATGTGTTAATGTGGTTGTTGCTAGCGCTATTGATGTAAACATTATTTTCCCCATTATATTGTCGCAGACTCCCTGTAGTACCTCCCGACCCATGGTTCAATATCCCTTCTCTAATCCTCTGATCTACACAGACACACCCCCCCCCCCCCCCCGTCATCAGCATCACATCCCTGCCTAATCCTGATTAGAGATACCCCGCAGAGCCACTATGCGCCCCGAAAACACGCAACCTGCCTGCACCCAGCCGCAATCCCGTCCATCCTCTTTCCCGTCAACTCCCCCACCTTCCAGTTGGCCTTGCCAATAACTGCGGGGATCGAAACATCAAGGCTGTATTAAAAAAGGGGGGACTGGGGAGAGGCATATCCTACCTTTAATTTAATCTTAAGGCTTTTTCTAACTGCTTCAGCAACTGCTAGGACTGGGGAGGAAATATTGTGGCTTTTATAGAGCCAACTGTCACCTCAGACAGTTCTACCAGGTAGGGGCCACAGTCTTCTACCTATTGGGATATCCATGGCAGGTACAAGCAGGGATACCATAGCCAGACACATAGTGGGACTCTATGATAATTGGGATGAATAGTGTAGCATGTGTGTGTGTGTTCGTGCGTGCGTGCGAGCTCCCCTGAACTGTGGGCAGAAAATAACCACCAGACAGACACTAGTGGAATTGTATTTTTACTTTAAAAAATGTTTTGCTATACTTCCTGGTTCTACATAGCGATCAATTGGAGGATATGCAGTACCACTAATGAGAAATTGCACACACGCACTCTTCAGTAGAAAGAAGAAACAGCCAGCAGTCGGTCTCTGGGAAGAGCTCCAAGCCTTCATCATCTGTTCATAGTCAGAGTGGAGACATGCTGAAAGACAGGCAGAATCATAGGCTGTGCAGGCTTCCCATTCATCTGTTTACTAACACCCAGCACATGACCATGACGCATGCACGCACAAACACACAACCGCTCTCACAGACAGGATCTTCAAAATATACCCTGCAGATGCATAAAAAAATCAAATATGCACACAATCAAGTTAGAAAATCCCGCAAAAACATCCCCCTAAACCATAATGTGGTAGCAGCTCTGTGTTTTTGTAGTGTAGTATTGTCAATGGGTCTGGGGCAACTGGCTGACTGTCTCGCTCGCTGTCCATCTGTCTGTCCACACTACTCTCGGTCTCAAATAACCACTCCATGCTCAGAATAGGATAGTCCTATTTATTTTTCATTCCAGCGGTAATGTAATACATTGTTATGGAGAGGTGAAGAAAACAAAAAACAAATGTGGGACGTGACATTCCGCATCTGGAAACGCTCTAGAGCACGTGCATCCCTCTCCAGATCTCTGCTCTCCCTCTCCATCAGGAAGGAATTCTGTAACCGATCTGGAGCACGTGCATCCCTCTCCAGATCTCTGCTCTCCCTCTCCATCAGGAAGGAATTCTGTAACCGATCTGGAGCACGTGCATCCCTCTCCAGATCTCTGCTCTCCCTCTCCATCAGGAAGGAATTCTGTAACCGATCTGGAGCACGTGCAACACTCTCCAGATCTCTGCTCTCCCTCTCCATCAGGAAGGAATTCTGTAACCGATCTGGAGCACGTGCATCACTCTCCAGATCTCTGCTCTCCCTCTCCACCAGGAAGGAATTCTGTAACCGATCTGGAGCACGTGCATCACTCTCCAGATCTCTGCTCTCCCTCTCCACCAGGAAGGAATTCTGTAACCGATCTGGAGCACGTGCAACACTCTCCAGATCTCTGCTCTCCCTCTCCCTCTCCACCAGGAAGGAATTCTGTAACCGATCTGGAGCACGTGCAACACTCTCCAGATCTCTGCTCTCCCTCTCCATCAGGAAGGAATTCTGTAACCGATCTGGAGCACGTGCATCACTCTCCAGATCTCTGCTCTCCCTCTCCACCAGGAAGGAATTCTGTAACCGATCTGGAGCACGTGCAACACTCTCCAGATCTCTGCTCTCCCTCTCCACCAGGAAGGAATTCTGTAACCGATCTGGAGCACGTGCAACACTCTCCAGATCTCTGCTCTCCCTCTCCACCAGGAAGGAATTCTGTAACCTGATCCTCTAGTTGTCTTTAGTGCACTGACCAACCTCACAGGGCCCGGTGGCATACACACACACACAGGGATTCAGTGAGCCCTGACCCACACTCACTCAGAGGGAAAATATCAAACATCAACATCACACATGAACTATAGGTTCAAAACACCATACAGACAAGCATCAACACATATCCCACAAGTTCAGCGAAGTCAAAAACCCAAAAGCTGCGCTGATTTTGTCCCAAGCTATTTTATTTTACTAGGCAAGTCAGTTAAGAAAAAAATTCTTATTTTCTATGACAGCCTAGGAACAGTGGGTTAACTGCCTGTTCAGGAGCAGAACGACAGATTTTTACCATGTCAGCTCGGGATTGCAACCTTCTGGTTACTAGTCCAACGCTCTAACCACTAGGCTACCCTGCCGCCTCTATGGTCTCTCAACATTCATTTAATAGCATTACCCCAAACACAACACACTAGTTAACATGTGAATGGGACAGGGGGCAAGGGCGGTGAACACTAGCAGCTGGCTCCTGTGAGTTCTATATTTAAATCTCATTTGACAGTTAAAGTGCTGATTGGGTGCAGAAGGGGATCAGAGGGGCGGCAGGGGCACTCTGAAGCCATCCCAGTGGCCTTTCACAGCCATGCCTACAGGTGCCCCGTTAACTGCCCTGGCATTGGCCTGGCCCAGTGGAACTGCCATCCACTCACACCCTGCACATACACATGAATCAACCAACTAACACATCTACTGACTGATGTTCACTACCGAAGTACATGTGTGTTGCTGGTCACATATATCAATGACCAAGTCCTCTGACTTCATGAGTATACAGCAAAGGTTATCAACTAAAGTTTGATCCTATTTTGCAGAGGTGTGAATCTCTCATTTATTTGAACAACAATATGACACGCTATCGATACCCAGGGCAACGAGACGACACCAGTATCGCGATACGCTGTAGTATCGTGGCAAGTAAACAGAACATGAAGCGGATTTAAACTTCTTTAGGGAAACAGGCCTAATGTTGGAAACAAACATCATTATGTTGTCATCCTGAGTCACATGTATTTATTTTCAAAGCTATAGGACACCATATTGTACATACACTGCCCAGAAAGTACTCTGAACCCTTGACTTTTTCTACATTGTTAGGTTACAGCCTTAATATAAAATGGATTAAATAAAAATCCTCAATCTACACAAAATACCCCACAATGACAAAGCGAAAACAGGTTCAGAAATGGTTTGTAAATGTATTAAAAATAAAAAACAAATACATATTTACATAATTATTCAGTCCCTTTACTATGTAACTCGAAATTGAGCTCAGGTGCATCCTGTTTCCGTCGATCAACCTTGAGATGTTTCAACAACTAGATTAGAGTCTACCTGTGATAAATTCCTGTCTATATCCCACAGTTGACAGTGCCTGTCAGAGCAAAAACCAAACCATGAGGTCAAAGACATTGTCTGTAGAGCCCCGAGACAGGATTGTGCCGAGGCACAGATCTGGTGAAGGGTACCAAAACACACCCGCAACATTGAATGTCCCCAAGAACAGTGGTCATCATTCTTAAATGGAAGAAGTTTGGAACCACCAAGACTCTTCCTAGAGCTGGCCGCCTGGCCAAACTGAGCAATCGTGAAAGATGGTCACTCTGAAAGAGCTCCAGAGTTCCTCTGTGGAGATGGGAGAACCTTCCAGTAGGACAACCATCTCCGCAGCACTCCACCAATCAGGCCTTTATGGTAGTGGCCAGACAGAAGCCACTCCTCAGTAAAAGGCACATGACAGCCCACTTGGAGTTTGCCAAAAGGCACCTAAAGACTCCATGAGAAACCATGAGAAACAAGATCCTCTGGTCTGATCAAACCAAGATTGAACTATTTTGCCTGAATGCCAAGTGTCACGTCTGGAGGAAACCTGGCACCATTCTTAAGATGAAGCATGGTGGTGGCAGCATTATGCTGTGGGGATGTAGTTCAGTGGCAGGGATTGGGAGACTAGTCAGGATCGAGGCAAAAATGACGGAGAAGAGTACAGAGAGATCCTCTGATGAAAACCGGCTCCAGAGTGCAAAGGACCTCAGACAGTGGGCGAAGGTTCACTTTCGAACAGGATAACAACCCGAAGCACACAGCCAGGACAACGCAGGAGTGGCTTCGGGACAAGGATCTGAATGTCCTTGAGTGGCCCAGCCAGAGCCCGGACTTGAACCCGATCGAGCATCTCTGGAAAGACCTGAAAGTAGATGTGCAGCGACGCTCCCCAACCAACTTGACAGAGCTTGAGAGGATCTGCAGAGATGAATGGGAGAAACTCCACAAATAAAGGTGTGCCAAGCTTGTAGCGTCATACCTAAGAAGACTCAAGGTTGTAATTGCTGCTTCAAAAAAGTACTGAGTAAAGGGTCTGAATACTTACGCAAATGTATATTTAAAAAAAATGTTTTTTTGAAACTTGCAAAAATGTCTATAAATCAGCTTTTTGCTTTGTCATTATGGGGTATTGTGTGTAGATTGAGGAGGGGAAAAAACAATTTAATACATTTTAGAATAAAGCTGTAATGTAACAAAATG
Source organism: Oncorhynchus clarkii lewisi (assembly GCF_045791955.1). Lineage (NCBI taxonomy): Eukaryota > Metazoa > Chordata > Actinopteri > Salmoniformes > Salmonidae > Oncorhynchus > Oncorhynchus clarkii. The sequence goes on from NC_092169.1 coordinate 6,413,036, forward strand.
TGGAAAAGGTCAAGGGGTCTGAATACTTTCCAAATGCACTGTACAGCGAGTTTTTAAAGTACCAAAGACTTTGTTCTGCTTCGCGGTTTCATTTTTGCTATGGAAAGAATATCCCAATGCTGGTATCGTCACAGCCCTAGCAACCACACAGCTGCACCAATATCTATCACTATAATGCCCCAGCCCTAAAGTTCAGTAGATACCGAACCTGATGCTCTGTCATTTTAAAAATGTCATTGTACGTGTGTAATAAAGACCCTTCCTAGGCAGGCAAAAAAATAACAATCCCATAAAGTAGCATTGCATAGAATGTCTGGAAGGGTAAAGCAGATACAAGTTTCTTTACACTGTGTCTGTATGTGGCATATGGGGTTCTGTTGCTCATGCCCAGAGGGCAGTGTGTTTAGGAAAATATTAAAAATGTTTGATAAGCGATTGCATAATGTGTATATGTAAAGCAATGTAGCCTTAGAGTGAGATAAGGAGAAAGAGACAACAGCCTTCTCTACTAGGTCCTGCTCTGCCCAAGACCCTGGTGGGCAGTGGACACAAACACCCCCACCCCCCAATGTGTGTGTGAGAGAGAGAGAAAATCAGCCCAGTAAGTGTTGAGGACTGGCTGGCACAGCCTGCGGGCACTGCAGAGCAGTTATGACTGGGCATGTATTCCTCAGCACCAGAAGTCTCATACGCTGTGCGGGCACTCGCTCACATACCCTCCACCACCACCTCTGTCGTGCTCCAGGCTAACGTCCTCTAACTTCACTGTACTGCATTGAGTGCATTCAAACATGAAGGATAAGGAGGGAGAGAACTGGGATTCGCTCACACCACACACACCGCATTCAAATGGGAAGGACAAAGACAGAATGACACTACCACCACTCGATCTATACTTTACTGCACACACACACACACACACACACACACACACACACACACACACACACACACACACACACACACACACACACACACACACACACACACACACTGACTCCCACTACAATAATTGCCTGTGGCATCTCCAAGCAACTCAATAAAAAAAGACATGCATGTGTAGCAAATCAACAGCAAGAATTTAACCGATATTGAGAGCAATTGATGCCATGCATGTTCCATCATCACTGTAATCAAAAATTAACACTGTCGTCAGAAGTCACCTGCAGTAAACTCTGGGGGGTGTTTTGTTGACCATCTGTGATTATCTTTCCTATGGGGTGTGGATTTTACAAAATGTACAGTATTCTGTAGGGTATTGCATTGTTGTTTACATGTACAGCACTGCGTCTGAGATTCGTAAAAACGTGATAATAAGGAAGTTGAGCACACACAGTATTTGTGCATATTCTAATCATTTACAGTCCTTGGAGATAGTCACCTACCTAGTATCTAATGAGGAAGTTGAATTCCTTTTGTTAGAACGTCAGTCAGTTAAATTGTATTGTGTAACGGTTATATTAGTACCTTTGGAAGGCCCCCTTCTTGGAGTGCCACTCATCTGACACGTCCCCTCTTCACACACACACACGCACACTCTGCGCGCGTCAAAATACGCGGCGCTGGCAATGCTCTTGCACACGACCCTACGTGCACCCGCATTGGCAGACTGACTGGATAAATAAATCATTTCTTGCCGAATCTATTCTTCAACCCACACGTCTTTCAAAGGGCTCTCTGCCATAGCAATAGCAGGCAATGGACGTAGAAAAAAACAGATACGCACAACCCAGTGCGTATGAGAGAATAGCACAAGATGCTTTGTTACAATAGCCTATTGCATGCAGTGTGGTACGTACGTAAAGTGAAGCCTACTTGTGATATCCAGCACAGAAAAACAGAGCTCATAAAATGTGGTGCACTTTGACACATTGGAGCCAACTTGGTGTCAAGGTGATATGTTACAATGTTGACTCGATTGGTTTAATAAATAAGCTAGAGCACTGACACGTGTAGGCCTATACATGAAGACACAATACGTTCCAGGCTGCTATATGAATTGCGATGCTTTTCGCATTGACCACGTCCACCAGTTAGACAGACATATTAATAGGCTAGTATTCGTCTGTAACTTACCCAAACTGCCGGCGAAACCGTCCATTTCTGGGAGAAATAGCCGAGCAGACACCAAAAATATTCCTGTTATGACGGGTCCTATTCAGGGAACAGTGGGAGAATGTCGGACTCTATAGGGCTATCCAGACTGGCAGGCAAGGCGGAAATTTCTCAAGCCAACTGTTCTCGCAGTGGTCGCGACCGTATCGTAGTAAATTGGGGATCTGTCGAGTCGCAGTGAATTCTCAGTCCGGAGCAACACCGTAGTTCTCAGGGCCAGTTGATCACACGCTCTTGCTTGACTCCACGATAGCACACCTCCGCCGGGGGAGGTAGGACAGGCAGAGCTCGGCTTTCGCATTTCCGACTCCGCCCGCTTTGGCACGACTTGCTTCCCTGGAGTGGCTAGTCTGAGCGCGTCTCAATTTGACACAGTTGAGGATCCCTATGTGCTGGCCAATATATACACTACCGTTCAACAGTTTGGGGTCACTTAGAAATGTCCTTGTTTTTTTTGTTGTCATTAAAATAACATCAAATTGATCAGAAGCACAGTGTAGACAATGTTAATGTTGTAAATGACTATTGTAGCTGGAAAGTGTTTTTTTTTTAAATGGAATATCTACATAGGCGTGCAGAAGCCCATTATCAGCAACCATCACTCGTGTGTTCCAATGGCACATTGTGTTAACTAATCCAAGTTTAGCATTTTAAAAGGCTAACTGATCATTATGTTATGTTTGCACAGCTGTAAACTGTTGTTCTGATTAAATAAGAAATAAAACTGGCCTTCTTTAGACTAGTTGAGTATACATACGGGGCATCAGAATTTGTGGCTTCGATTACTGGCTCAAAATGGCCAGAAACAAAGGACATTCTTCTGAAACTCTTGTTCTGAGAAATGAAGGCTATTCCATGCGGGAAACTGCCAAGAAACTGAAGATCTTGTACAACTCTGTGTACTGAAATTGCAGTCTACCTGAAGTAAATACAATTGATTGGACATGATTGTCCATATAGGGTCCCACAGTTGACAGTGCATGTCAGAGCAAAAACCAAGGCATGAGGTCGAAGGAATTGTCTGTAAAGCTTCAAGACAGGATTGTGTCGAGGCACAAATCTGGTAAAGGGTACCAAAACACTTCTGCAGCATTGAAGGTCCCAAAGAACACTGTGGCCTCCATCATTCTTAAATGGAAGAAGTTTGGAACCACCAAGGCTCTTCCTAGACCTGGCCGCCCGGCCAAACTGAGCAATCGGGGGAGAAGGGTCTTTGAAGGGTCTTGGTCAGGGAGATGACTAATAACCCGATGGTCACTCTGACAGAGCTCCAGAGGTTCTCTATGGCTAATTCATCCCTACCTCCAGTAGGGAAATCATTCCCAAGGCCTGGGACAAGTTGCCACTCTCCGTGTCTGCTAGGGTGGCTTGGTTAGATATGAGGGTCTGTCTTCTGATTGAAGTGCCACAGTTAGAGTGCCATTCTCTTTCAAGGTGTCTGCTAGCTCTTTCAGTGATGTAAACTCATGTATCTAGAGGGAAAGTGCAGAGTCTAGGTGTTTAAACATTCCCGTGCCATTGTTGTACGAGTTAATGGTGAAGGGTCGATTATCAGGCTCCTGTTCATCAAATACCAAGATCTGTCGACCATTGGTGATTCCTCTGTTTGTGACATGGATAAAGTGTCTACATGCTGCAGAATACCAAGCAGCAGTATGCTCTGTATAGAAGAGCAGGTCAGCGGTTGTACTCTGGTCTCCAATTAGGGTATGATCAGCAAACAATGTCTCTGGATTTTCCCTCAGCAGCCTTTGTTTGTGATGCTGTTTAGAATGTTCAGAGTTATTTTCCTGCTGGTAGGTCAATGGTATGGGCCAGGATCCTGCTGCTGTAGCCATTGTTTCATTTGAGTATTGATGCATGCAACTTTTGAAACAATGCACTTTTTTATAACGAGAATATAAAGCTATTAAATGTGTAATTTAGTGTAACACTGTACACACCAATTACAATGTCTAGACAATCCTACCTCGCCTGTATGTGATTTGTTTGTTTCCTTTTCAATGCCTTGCGTTGTCTTTCCTTTGGAAATCCCCCATAATTCCTCCAAAGGAATTCCCTTTTCTGTGGGTTTTATCCCGCATTTCTTCTTATTTCTTCTCATTGTCCTTATGTTCTAGTCCCTCAATCCTGCACGTGTTACTTTTTACTTGTTGCCAGATGATCAAGATGACTTAGTAGACTACCTAGCTTTCAGAGCCAGGTTGTGATCATCTATCAAAACCAACCACATCTTCTGAAAGGAGAAACAGACAAACGTGGCTACATGAAAGGAGGTGTAAGTCCCCACCTGTGTGGACGCCCACCTGCTTTGAAGAAGGGTCAATCATTGCAAATTTCCATTGGCAGTGCATTTATTATGCCCGCTGGCATATTTATTATGTTGACGGAGACAGCACATATTTTAGCCTACAACAAGAGTTCCAGTTCCAGGCGAGGAATATTTGCAGTTGCAGGACAAGCAAAACAAATCAACACCTACCCTGTTAATTACTCTTACAGGGCACCAGGCTAACATTTCACCCGGTGTCACTGGTGTCACTAGCTTTTGAGGTTGGTTGGTGGCACCAGCGCATAATTTGCTCGGTGAGTTGTCATCTTACAAAGTGATTAATAGTGCTTTATTAACCCAATGAGTCCCGCCGTAATGCAGGCGTGATTTAGGACTTCCAACCCGTTCTACACATTGTGTGTTTGAGCTAAAGACTACTGGGTTGCACCATTAGATTAGTCCGTTCCTCTGCATCTGTAGATACCATTAGTCTGTGTTATTAATGGGGGCTGAGCTACACAAGAGTCGTTAGAAAGTAAGAGGTTCTTCTCCATAGAAGATCTTAGGAAATCCCAGGACAGTGTCTATAATACTGTAATAAGCTCACACAGTTGCTGTCACAAACTCCAAACTCCACACAGTTGTCACTGACTACTTGGATTTTTATTTTCCACTTGAGCAAACGATTTCTGTACTTACAGCATTGGCTGGCCTTGTTTTTTTTATTGACATTTGTTAACAAAACTCATGAGCGCAACTCTTTATGCCAAATGATTTTGTGTTTTACATGTAGCCCTGATTTTCCTGAAAATAAAATGTTAAAACCCTTCATTGTGAGGCTAATTATAAGGGCTGGACATGCAGATAAATGAAAGTCAGATAAATGAAAAGTATATTCTTTGCTGATTTTCTCGGGACTGATAGGGTTAAAAAGTATAACAAATAGACTACAGAATTATTCAAGATAAGTTGTTTCGTCTAACACGACCATCCAAGCAGGAATGCGTGATTCAATATATTTTGATCGGCATCCTAATTCAGTGATTGTCATGAATTTTGGGTTGACAATTAGACTATAGTTGGGATTTAGGATTAGGATTCCAGAATTATTATCATATTCTTTTCAATAGAGATGAATTGCATACATCTTTATGTGCACTAACTAATATCATAGACTTATTCATTAGGGGGAAAGTAAGTGGAAACTCAAAACACAAATAACTAGATCGCTATCTCTAAATACAATACCCACTGTTAGTAGCCATGTGTAGGCAACTTCCCATGAGACCTAGGCCTTTGCCCTCGAAATGGCTGGTGCGCAATTTGCGCTCGCGCCACTCCGTATCTCAAAGCCATATCAAATATATTGGTTGTAAAATAGTTGCTATTGAACTGAATATTTAGAGTTGAGAAATACAAACAGTACCTACAGAAATCTGAGACCCTGCTCTCTTTTGACAGGGATAAGGGTGACAAAGCTTCCAAAGCTGTGTCTTTCCCACAATTGGTGGGAGAGGAGAGTGGCTGTGGCTTTGTTCATCACAGCAGCAGGCGCCAGCAAAATCATAGGGGCAGATAAGGGCTGGACATGAGGATAATGCACTTCACTGTTTGACCAAATCATGGTTTTAGCCGGCCCAATGTTGGTGACAATGTAGATTGTGATCTTTCTGCGTTTATAGGCACCCTTTCCATTTTTTACTATCCATGATCTTGGGTGACATAACTGATGACAGAGTCTGACCAGGTCTCTTTGCTGGTGCAACATTTGCCTTTGAATGTGAGTTTGCATGACTTCAGCTCAGCCTATCAGAAAACCGGACCGGGCCCATCTTGCTAGGGAGCCAGCTGTTGCCCACATGATTAGCTAATGGCTCATTAGAGATTAGTATAAAATTAATTGCTCCAACAAATTTCAAGAAAATATCTTAACAGGCACATGGGCCGCCAGCCGTATCACCTTTTTCATTGTTTTATATTTATATATGAATAAATCTTTTTGTGTGTGTCAATTTTGACCAGCCCACCTACCAAAACAATTGTCCAGCCCATCTGGCATTTGCCAGAATTGCCAATCCGTCCCTGTCTATAGGGTGCCGTGACACAATGCATGACAGTCTGACAAAAAGGAAACTGTGTGGACTGACTGGACTTTTCACAATTGACAATTTGAATCCAAGATCTATGGTTTATTGGTGGTTGTCCTTTCCCAGTAGAACTCGGGTATGACATCACCACCTCTCAGTCTGTGCCAGACACTGACCCGTCTTACCAGAAGACACTCGTTCCATCCCACTGACCAGCTGGAAACCTCAGGAGGTAAGCCCTCACCCTTTGACAGAGCCAATCAACCAAATGCCCGAGTATCAAGACCAGTGAGCTTTCTGTAATGGCTGCTCCCCCCTACTGTAGGGATGGTAGGAACTGTGTGTGTATGCATGTGTGTGTGTGTGTGTGTTTGTGCATGTGTGTGTGTGTGCATGTGCGAGTGTGAGTGTGAGTGTGAGTGTGAGTGTGTGAGTGTGAGTGTGAGTGTGAGTGTGTGTGTGTGTGTGTGTGTGTGCGTGCGTGCGTGCGTGCGTGTGCGTGCATGTGTGTGTGTGTGAGAGAGAGAGATAAAGAGAGAGAAAGAGAGATGGATAGAGGTGTCATTGTGAGAAATTGAGTGGGCTAACCCGGGCAGGACAGATGGAAGACTGTTTCCAGGAACAGAACCTTCCTCTCTCCACATGCTCTGTTATGCAGATAGAAGTCATGATGAGTGTGTGTGTGGTTGTTTGTGTGTGGGTGTGGTTGTGTGTGTGTGTGTGTGTGTGGGGGGGGGCTTGTATTACTATCCTGGTGTGTCCTAGAAATCCCCCAAAGTCCCCACAAGGATAGTAAAACAAGAACATTTCTCCCTCAAGTCCCCACAAGGACAATTTTTTTTTTTTAGGCTTAGTTAGGGTAGGGTTAGGTGTTAAGGTTAAGTTTAGGGTTAGTGTAAGGGTTATGGAAAATTGGATTTTGAATGGAAATAAATTGTAGGTCCCATCAAGGATAGTAAAACATACTATCCTTGATGGGATGTGTGTGTGTGCCAGTAAGGCCAGTCACCTTGTATCGCAGTGGAGTAAATTACCCTCAGAAAACACCCTCCCTCTCCCACCCTCTACCCCCTCATCGCCTGTTTCCTGGCAGTGTGTGACCCCACTACACCAGTAAACCCCCCCACCACCGCACCCCACCCGCCTTGCTCAAACACCCCTACCACAAAGCTCCCCCTTTCTTCTGGTTTTATGAAGGATGGAGGGAGAGAGAGAAGAAAGGACAGGGCCAATCTTTTATCCTCCTTCACGGTCCAGAGGGGATTGAGGCTTGGGGCCTCTGCCTGTGGGTTTATCCAGCAGGGTAAATTTTTTTCGAGGATGCTTCGGAGGCAGTCGGATGATGAGTAATCCCAGAGCGAACCTGGCAGGTTGATGAGTAATCCCAGAGCGAACCTGGCAGGATGATGAGTAATCCCAGAGCGAACCTGGCAGGTTGATGAGTAATCCCAGAGCGAACCTGGCAGGATGATGAGTAATCCCAGAGCGAACCTGGCAGGTTGATGAGTAATCCCAGAGCGAACCTGGCAGGATGATGAGTAATCCCAGAGCGAACCTGGCAGGATGATGAGTAATCCCAGAGCGAACCTGGCAGGTTGATGAGTAATCCCAGAGCGAACCTGGCAGGATGATGAGTAATCCCAGAGCGAACCTGGCAGGTTGATGAGTAATCCCACGGGGGAACCTGGCAGGTTGATGAGTAATCCCAGAGCGAACCTGGCAGGTTGATGAGTAATCCCAGAGCGAACCTGGCAGGTTTATGAGTAATCCCAGAGCGAACCTGGCAGGTTGATGAGTAATCCCAGAGCGAACCTGGCAGGATGATGAGTAATCCCAGAGCGAACCTGGCAGGTTGATGAGTAATCCCAGAGCGAACCTGGCAGGTTGATGAGTAATCCCAGAGCGAACCTGGCAGGATGATGAGTAATCCCAGAGCGAACCTGGCAGGTTGATGAGTAATCCCAGAGCGAACCTGGCAGGATGATGAGTAATCCCAGAGCGAACCTGGCAGGTTGATGAGTAATCCCAGAGCGAACCTGGCAGGTTGATGAGTAATCCCAGAGCGAACCTGGCAGGTTGTGCAGCCAGCTCCTTCACTTTGGCTTGATTGGAACTGACCGGGACTGTGTTTATTGTTTTTATGTTTCCAATGAGTCACTCAATGCATTGTACTACATTTAGCCTGGTTATTCTTGCTGTCTCGTATGTTTTAGAGGCACATTCATAGCAAAAACTACTCCAATGTAGGCTGAACAGTACATTATTTTGAAATTTCATTTGATTGAGTCTGTAGCTGCAACTAGTAGACATGCTGAGGCCACAGGCTACGTTTACACAGGCAGCCCAATTATTGGCAAAAGATCTGTTCTGTTTGTTCAAAAGACCAATTAGTTGAAACATATCATAATTAAGCTGCCTACTGTGTAAACACAGCCGTAGTGGAGGTTTTGAGCCAGAATGGTACATCTCTGAATGTGTCTTCTTGCTGTCAGGCAGATGGGGTTCACCCGGTCTGTGCTCACAGTTTCCTGCTCAGCCAGATGTTTCTGAGAGAGAAAGAGAGAGTGAGAGCGAGAAAGAGAGAGAGAGACAGAGAGAGGGGGGGGGGGGGGGGGGGGTTTAATTCACACTAGGTGGCTCTACTCTGCTCCACAGGCTATTGTTTTTGGTAATGAGTCAGTAAGTCAATGCAAGTAAGACAATTAAAGTATATTCCTAATAGATGTTGAATATTGTCTATCTGTATATTATGTGTATGAAAGAGGTTTTTAATGTATATTGGTTAAAGCCTGACAAGAAGATTTCAACGCAATATATTTAGTACTGTTCAGATGTTCTGATCAACTTTTACTTGAACAGTGGCGCACTCTACTGGTTGTACATGATCATTGCACCTAATGCACTTCCAGCGCTCACAAATATTAGTTCGCTCACTGCGCAGTCTCCTTTAGGCAGAAGGGTTGCTTCCCACATTAACAAGTGCTGCTGCTCTATGTCCGGGATTGCCGAGACTACTTACTGTGTGATTTTTTTTACACCAGCCATTCTAATCCAGCAGGTCCATTGCACATGATCTCAGGTTTACCTTTTATATATGATTTTCACACTTCGCTTTAACCAAGTATATGATTTCATATCATAAGCCCCCTCCCCATTACCGACTACTATTCGACTACAAGAGTCTTCTTCTGGGAGTGTAGGAATGAATTTTGTGAATCCTCAAAAAATAAAGTCATTCCTGCAACATTCCAATCTCATACCTCCCTATACTTACATACCCAGTCCTGATATGTACAATACTTCATTCTATGAGAAAACCAATCTCATACCTCCCTATACTTACATACCCAGTCCTGATATGTGACATACTTCATTCTATGAGAAAACCAATCTCATACCTCCCTATACTTACATACCCAGTCCTGATATGTGACATACTTCATTCTATGAGAAAACCAATCTCATACCTCCCTATACTTACATACCCAGTCCTGATATGTACAATACTTCATTCTATGAGAAAACCAATCTCATACCTCCCTATACTTACATACCCAGTCCTGATATGTGACATACTTCATTCTATGAGAAAACCAATCTCATACCTCCCTATACTTACATACCCAGTCCTGATATGTGACATACTTCATTCTATGAGAAAACCAATCTCATACCTCCCTATACTTACATACCCAGTCCTGATATGTACAATACTTCATTCTATGAGAAAACCAATCTCATACCTCCCTATACTTACATACCCAGTCCTGATATGTGACATACTTCATTCTATGAGAAAACCAATCTCATACCTCCCTATACTTACATACCCAGTCCTGATATGTGACATACTTCATTCTATGAGAAAACCAATCTCATACCTCCCTATACTTACATACCCAGTCCTGATATGTACAATACTTCATTCTATGAGAAAACCAATCTCATACCTCCCTATACTTACATACCCAGTCCTGATATGTGACATACTTCATTCTATGAGAAAACCAATCTCATACCTCCCTATACTTACATACCCAGTCCTGATATGTACAATACTTCATTCTATGAGAAAACCAATCTCATACCTCCCTATACTTACATACCCAGTCCTGATATGTGACATACTTCATTCTATGAGAAAACCAATCTCATACCTCCCTATACTTACATACCCAGTTACCCAGTCCTGATATGTGGCATACTTCATTCTATGAGAAAACCAATCTCATACCTCCCTATACTTACATACCCAGTCCTGATATGTACAATACTTCATTCTATGAGAAAACCAATCTCATACCTCCCTATACTTACATACCCAGTCCTGATATGTACAATACTTCATTCTATGAGAAAACCAATCTCATACCATGCTGTGACCATGCTACAGTTAATGTACTGTTTGTTACCACAGGACAGTTGATTAATGCTTTACCATATTAATAACATCAATAAGGATGATAATGATGATTACCGTGGACATGGCAGCCAGCTGTTGCATTATGCTGAAGGCCTGTTTATGTGGTGGGCCCCTCATTAGCCATGTTTTCATAGCCTCATTGTAACGCCATATTTCTTATGCTGTTTGCCTTGGAGTTGGGTTGCTGAGAGATTGTGATAATTTTCCATTCTGCCATGACTCCATGGTGTGTGGGAATGTACAGTAGAGGAGGTACATACAGCACAGCAGGCATCGGACGGGAGGAGGTGGACGACGGTGAAGGGACTTTCCTTCTATCCTGATAGATCTCTTGCAAATATGTTTTATTTCTCTCTGGCTCAGGCTCAACCCAGCTAGCACAAAACGTTCTGAGAACCATATGTTTCTTAGAGCTTGGTGAGAGTGTGGTTGTCCTATGGTTATTTTGCATACAACCTTCCCACAACTTTCTGGGACTGGTGCAGGATAGTTGCTCGGCGTGGGAACATTCTCAGAACATTTAAGGAACTTGACAAAAAAACGTATTTCATTACTTTAACGCAACTTTTTCTAAAAGTCTAAACATGGTTACATTTGATTTAAATTTCTAGGAACGTTCTCCAACTGGTTTGACATTGGAAATGTTCTCAAATAGTTCAGAGAACGTTACGTAAACAACTTTTTTCTTTTGTGGGAATTTCAGTACTTCACAATAACTTTTCCTACAGGTTTCCTCTGGTTCTATTTAAAGTCACGTTCCATAAAAAGCACAAGAAAACGATGGTAACATTCAGAGAACGTTCTGAGAATGTTATTTAAACGCAGATACATTCCATTCTCAGCATCAAAAATACTCCCTCTATCCTCTATTTTTGTTAAGTGCGTTCAGGTGTGTTGACCGCTCCCACTAATTGGCCACACCTAAAGAACACTTGTTTTGTATGAGTTTAAAAAAAAACATGACACGCTGGCTCCACCCTGGTGACGCAGTTGGCTAATTCCATTGATAGAGAACAGAAGATCATCGGTTTGAATCTCAATGATGCCATGTCACAATAAAAAATGCATGTGTTTGCATGATTAATGCCTAAGCAAACAAATGTCCTATGTTGATAAAATGCATAGAGCGTGTATGATATACTCTACATTTAACATCGCTTGCAAAGCTCAGGTATTTAGTGTCATAGAAGTCAGTGTTATTTAAGGTCTTCTTGAAACATTCTCAGAATGTTATTAAATAACCTAGATGTAACGGTTTTCCTGTGGTGAAGGAGAGGCGAACCAAAATGCAGCGTGGTGGTTATTCATGTTTCTTTAATAAAGGAACTATACATGAATAAACTAACAAAACAATAAATGTGCAAAAACCTAAACAGTCCTATCTGGTGCAAACACAGAGACAGGAACAATCACCCACAAACACACAGTGAAACCCAGGCTACCTAAGTATGATTCTCAATCAGAGACAACTAATGACACCTGCCTCTGATTGAGAACCATACTAGGCCGAAACATAGAAATACCCAAAACCTAGAAAAACAAACATAGACTGCCCACCCCACTCACGCCCTGACCATACTAAATTTATACAAAACAAAGGAAATAAAGGTCAGAACGTGACACTAGAATTTCCGTTCTCAGAAAGTTAATCAAATCTCCCAGGAAAACCTTCGGGGAACCATAGTAAAATGTTCTCAGAACTTCCCTGCAACCTAAACATGTATGTTCCCTGAACAGGCTATATTTTCACTTCCATTCTCAGCGCTTTACATTTTTTTTTTACAGTAAACACATGGCTTCACTCCAAGAACTAATGGGAAACTAAAAACTACGTTCCCACAACTTTCAAGGAACCGAATGTGGTGTCTGGGATATTTACACTATCTAAACATCTAGTGTTGAATCTGCACTGACTTTCGCCGGAGCTGGTTTTGTAGATTTAAGTAGATGACAGTTGCCACTGATTGTTGTTATGTGGACTTTCTTCGGTTATTGACTACTGGGTCTATTGTATGGTAACTTACAGGTAAATGCTCTTTTAGGTTTGAGTGTTGGTACTACAGTATGAGCTCAGTATTGGGGTTAGAGTCGAGGCTAGCATGGAGTACCCTTCAGCTTCACACAGAGAGCCCAGGCCCCTGTTAGTAGAGCTGGGAGACCATTGGCTAGGTTTCCTGCTTTCATCACTCTCTTTTCCCACTTTCCACCTCCTCAACTTTCATTAGGGCTAAACAGCCCCATAGTCGCTTTAACCCCCCCGTTCCCCCATCCCAGGCCCCATGGTCTCCCTGTGCCACAATAGCCCCAGTGACCCCCACTCTCCACCAACACCCCCATCTTTATTCTCCCCTCTGTCAGAGAGTGCAGCGAAGGGAAATGCCAGCGTTAAGGCCCACAGAGAGAGCAAAGCGCAACCACTCTCCCAAGTCTCTGTTATTTCACTTTCCCCACAGCCCTCTCTTTTCCCCTTCCTCCTCCTCCTCTCCTCCCCTCCTCCCTCGCTCGAAGGGAGCGAGACGAATGAGCGAGTTACATTAGCGAGACGAGAGATGGACTGTAGATAAACGCAAGCCGGCAGAATGGAGGAGAGGAGGAGAGGAAAGAGCCAGGAGCCTCCTTCACAGCTTTTTATTCTTCAGTCCAATTCTGTTTATGTAGACACTTCACAGGGCTTTTACCACTGCAGTACCATGATGTAAATGAACGAAGAAGTGCCTGTCTCTATGCACCCTGTGAACTCTATTTTAATAAATAACAGCAACATTGACATGTTCAATTACTGCTCTTCACTCACAAGTCCCAGAACATGGCAGACTTTCTGAGGCCCCTGGGCCTTTAGAGGGGTTACAGGAGAGTAGCTCACTATACAGTTGAAGACGGAAGTTTACATACACTTAGGTTGGAGTCATTAAAACTTGTTTTTCAACCAATCCACAAATGTCTTGGTAACAAACTATAGATTTGGCAAGACGGTTATGATATCTACTTTGTGCATGACACAAGTAATTTTCCCAACAATCGTTTACAGACAGATAATTTCACTTATAATTCACTGCATCACAATTCCAGTGGGTCAGAAGTTTACATACACTAAGTTGACTGTGCCTTTAAACAGCTTGGAACATTCCAGAACATGATGTCATGGCTTTAGAAGCTTCTGAAAGGCTAATTGACCTACTTTAAGTCAATTGGAGGTGTACCTGTGGATGTATTTCAAGGCCTACCTTCAAACTCAGTACGCTTTTGTACTGAGAAAAAGAAATCAGCCAAGACCTCAGAAAAAATTTGTAGACCTCCACAAGTCTGGTTTACTCTTGGGAGCAATTTCCAAATGCCTGAAGGTACCACGTTCATCTGTACAAACAATAGTACGCGAGTATAAACACCATGGGACCACACAGCCGTCATACCGCTCAGGAAGGAGACACGTTCTGTCTCCAAGAGATTATTGTGCAAATCAATCCCAGAACAACAGCAAAGGACCTTGTGAAGATGATGGAGGAAACAGGTACAAAAGTATCTATATCCACAGAAAAATGAGTACTATATCGACATAACCTGAGAGGCCGTACAGTAAGGAAGAAGCCACTGCTCCAAAACTGCCATAAAACCGCCAGACTACGGTTTGCAACTGCACATGGGGACAAAGATTTTTGGAGTACTTTTTGGAGAAATGTCCTCTGGTCTGATGAAACAAAAATAGAACTGTTTGGCCATAATGACCATCGTTATGTTTTGAGGAAAAAGGGGGAGGCTTACAAGCTGAAGAACACTATCCTAATGTGGAAGCAAGGGGGTGGGTCATGTTGCGGTGATCCTTTGCTGCAGGAGGGACTGGTGCACTTCACAAAATAGATGGCATCATGAGGAGGGTAAAATTATGTGGATATATTGAATCAACATCTCAAGACATCAGTCAGGAAGTTAAACCTTGGTCGCAAATGTGTCTTCCAAATGGACAATGACCCCAGGCATACTTCCAAAGTTGTGGCAAAATGGCTTAAAACTTCTTATTGCTGGGGGCGGTATTGAGTAGCTTGGGTGAATATGGTGCCCAGAGTAAACTGCCTGCTACTCAGGCTCAGAAGCTAAGATATGCATATTATTGGTAGATCTGGATAGAAAACACTCTGAAGTTTCTAAAACTGTTTGAATGATGTCTGTGAGTATAACAGAACTCATATGGCAGGCAAAAATCTGAGGAATAAAATCCAACCAGGAAGTGGGAATTCTGAGGTTTGTAGTTTTTCCACTCTTTGCCTATCCAAGATACAGTGTAAATTTGGTTCGATTGCACTTCCTAAGGCTTCCACTAGATGTCAACAGTCTTTAGAACCTTGTTTCAGGCTTCTACTGTGAAGGGGGAGCGAATGAGAGCTGTTTCAACCAGGTGTCTGGCAGAATGCCATGAGCTGGTCACGCGCGTGGCTGTGAGAGCGACCTGCGTTCCATTGCATTTCTAAAGAAAAAGGATTTGTCCGGTTGGAACATTATTGAAGATTTATGTTAAAAACATCCTAAAGATTGATTCTATACACCGTTTGATATGTTTCTACGAACTGTAACTGAACTTTTGACTTTTCGTCTGGACCTAGTGCTCGCGCCTCATGAATTTGGATTTGTGAACTAAACGAGTGAACAAAAAGGAGGTATTTGGACATAAATTATGGACTTTATCAAACAAAACAAACATTTATTGTGGAACTGGGATTCCTGGGAGTGCATTCTGATGACGATCATCAAAGGTAAGTTAATATTTATAATGCTATTTCTGACTTCTGTTGACTCCACAACATGGTGGGTATCTGTATGGCTTGTTTTTGTGTCTGAGCGCTTTACTCAGACTATTGCACGGTGCTTTTTCCGTAAAGATTTTTTGAAATCTGACACAGTGGTTGCTTTAAGGAGAAGTGTATCTATAATTCCGTGCATAACACTTGTGTCTTTTATCAATGTTTATTATGAGTATTTCTGTAAATTGATGTGGTTCTCTGCAAAATCACCGGATGTTTTGGAAGCAAAACATTACTGAACATAAAGCGCCAATGCAAACTCAGATTTTTGGATATAAATATGAACTTTATCAAACAAAACATACATGTATTGTGTAACAAGAAGTCCTATGAGTGTCATCTGATGAAGATCATCAAAGGTTAGTGATTCATTTTATCTCTATTTCTGCACTTTGGCTGGAAAAATGGCTGTGTTTTTGTGACTAGGTGCTGACCTAACATAATCGCATGGTATGCTTTCGTTGTAAAGCCTTTTTGAAATCGGACACTGTGGTGGGATTAACAACAAGTACATCTTTAAAATGGTGTATAATACTTGTATGTTTGAGGAATTTTAATTATGAGATTTCTGTTGTTTTGAATTTGGCGGCCTGCACTTTCACTGGCTGTTGTCATATCAATCCCTTTAACGGGATTTCAGTCTTAAGAAGTTTTAAGGACAACAAAGTCAAGGTATTGGAGTGGCCATCACAAAGCCCTGACCTCAATCCCATAGAAAATGTGTGGGCAGAACTGAAAAAGCGTGTGCGAGCAAGGAGGCCTACAAACCTGACTCAATTACACCAGCTCTGTCAGGATGAATGGGCCAAAATTCACCCAACTGATTGTGGGAAGCTTGTGGAAGGCTACCCGAAACATTTGACCTAAGTTAAACAATTTAAAGGAAATGCTACCAAATACTCATTGAGTGTATGTAAACTTCTGACTCATTGGGAATGTGATGAAATAAATAAAAGCTGAAATAAATCTTTCTCTCTACTATTATTCTGACATTTCACCTTCTTAAAATAAAGTGGTGATCCTAACTGACCTAAGACAGGGAATTTTTACTAGGATTAAATGTCAGGAATTGTGAAAAACTGAGTTGAAATGTATTTGGCTAAGGTGTATGTAATCCTCCGACTTCAACTGTACGTACACTGTACATATGTTCACCTATGAGAATAAGATAATAAGACATCAGTGAGGGAGCACACAGTGGATTACTCTATCAACGGGCATGGATTTTAGATAATTGATTGAAGGAATTTTGTGCCAGGCAGTGTAAATGTTCCTGTTATCAAGACCACAGCGAGTCAGCAATTTGGAAGACCTGAATCACAGAGGAATTGGCGAGCAATGCTATCATTCTGAGGCACACCCTGCCTTGTGCGCACATGGCCCTCTCCCTCTTCCTGCCGGCCTGTCTGTCTGACTGACTTTGAGACATTGTCAACACTCTGGATTACAGCAGAGACCACAGTACACTGGAAGTGCTCCGCTTCCCTCTCCATCTGAACAAACACACAGGGTGGGAGAGTGGAGAAGACAAATCCGCGCACACACACACACACACACACACACACACACGCACGCTCCACAGCTCCTTGCTCCTTGCTCCTATATATACATTATTCACATAAATATTTATTAAATGCATGTAATGGAACATACCAAAGCTAGGAACCCTTTTTTTTCTCCTCTCCCACTTGATGTGAAAATAACCAGTCCCAGGAGTGGTGTAGCACAAATTGTCTCCACTAGATGGCGAGAGGGGGCTGTATAGTTAGACATTGCAGGGTGTGTGTGTGTGTGTGTGTGTCGTGTGTGTGTGTGTGTGTTGGCTGTGCAAGAGGCTCAGTTCTTTGTCTAAGTTGTGTTTTGGGTTCTGCTGCTCTGTATTCTGTTAAGTCCTAATTTCCTCTTAGTGCTGACATACCCCTACCATCCCAGACCTCCACTCACTCCCTCTGGCACAGAGCAACTAGCCAACCATACCATCCCTCTATAGAGTACCACAGTATGACTCAGACTACCCATAAAACCTAGTGGTCAAACAGGGAAATGGTTCCAGTAGGGGATTTTAGAAACACTGAAAATAAGGGCTGTGTTTCGTGTAGGCTTACCCTGGCATGATGTTTTGATTACCGTGTAAATCTCTCCAGGACAAGGTGCCTTTTATCAATATATTAGCCTGTATTTACACCCCCAAAATTAAATGCTAATTAGCTGCTAATGTGGCTATCATAAATGCCATGATGATCTGAGCGAGACTGCTGAATCGAGGTAAAAGTAAGAGTCTCTAGATTAACTATCTAATGTTAGCTAAACGTAGTAATTAATACATTGCTTACATTTATTTCAATGGACAATTATGTGAACTGTCTTGCGCAAGTTTAAATTTAACACAATACCTGTTCGCAAAGGTATCAGCTAGAGATGACTTGCAGGAGCTTGCAGGGATTTGTAGTACTTTGAGGCTAATTAGCATTTTAGAATCTGAAAGTAAATATGTATATTGATGAAAGTCCCCTTGTCCGAGAGATATTTACAAGGTTATCAAAACGTCACGCTACAGTAAGCCTACATGAAACACAGCCCTTATTTTAAGTGTTTCTAAAATCCCCTATGGGAAAAATGAATGATTGAAAAACGATTGGAACCATTCCCCTGTTTGACCGCTAGGTTTTATGGATATTATGACACCTCCACTGTGGGGCTCTGTCGTGTGTAGTACTTACTAAAGAATGTTGTAGTACCCTTAAGCAATAAGGCCTGAGGAGGTGTGGTATATGGCCAATATATCACTGCTAAAAGCTGTTCTTTTTAAGCATGACGCAACGCAAAGTGCCTGGACACAGCCCTAAGCAGTGGTATATTGCCCACATATCATTGCTATTATAAAGTGGTTACCAACGTAATTAGAGCACTAAAAATATATGTTTTGTCATACCTGTGTTATACAGTCTGATATGCCACGGCTGTCAGACAATCAGCATTCAGGGCTTGACCCACCCAGTTTATAATGTAGAATACTACAGTAAAAACTACTGTATTATCCACACAAAAAGGCACTGTAGTTAATACTACAGTAATGTCCGCAAAAACACTACAGTCTGCAAAAACACAACACTTTAAAAAAAATCTATAGTAAATATTACGGTATTTCATTTGTAAATACCCTGCCCATTCCCCTCCCCTATACTGTAATTTATGCCACCCATAAATTAGAAACCTACATGCCAAGTATAGACCATATATTGTATCCCTACAGGTTATAGAAAAGAGCAGAAGCTCTGAACTATCTGTTCAGACCCCAGACCTACCTGCAGGTTATATCATTTTGGTGTTTTAGTTTTTCTCCAGTACATTTCCTGAAGGAGAAGGATTCCACTTCTATTTGAAAGATAATGAAACAAAAACACTACAGTAAATACTACAGTAATGTCAGCAAAAACACTACAGTAAATACTATAGTCCGCAAAAAAACGATATAGTAAATACTACAATTGAGTAGTCTTCAAAAACACTACAGTAAAAATACAGCATACTACAATTCACAAAAACACTACATTAATTACTATGGTATATACTACCGTTTTATTTTACGAAAATATTTATGCTATGCTTAACTGTAATACTACAGTATACTACAATACTACAGTAAACACTATAATGATCGCTGCAGTAAAGTCTGCAAAAACACTTCAGTGAATGCTATAGTATTTATACCATAGTATACTATAGTATGTTTTCATGTGGGTTTTCTCTACTTCAGTTGTCATCCCCCCTCAGCCCTCCTCTACCCTGCGCCTGCTCATTCCTCTACTTCAGCCCCCTAACCATCAGTCAAACACGATATGCTAAAATGTGCGAACGGCCCATGCCAACTTTTTATTTTTGTGATAATCTGGAAAATGTACTTTTCCGCCACAAACATGTCTATATTTTTGATTGTTGTCTAACTGATCCCAGCTGTCTTGTTGAGGAGGCAGGCCGGTGCAGCACGGCGTTGACAACTGAGTGAATGGAGAAAAATGAATTAGCAGGCCTGTTTATAAGTTAAAGATGTGACCCTACTAACAGAATACAGCCAGAACTCAACCGCAACTTTATATACAAAAAAAATGTAAAATGTGAAGTTCATTTGGACAGGGACAATGTACAATGAAAACATAAATCTCAAAAGTGAAAAGTGATGCATTGCACCAGATTTAGCTAACAGTTAATTTACGTCTATAGTCCCCCGGCAGGTGAACATATAAACATGAAAACATTATATGCAAAAAGACAAGATACATAAAGTGAATTCGGAAAGTATTCAGACCGCTTCACTTTTTCCACTTTACCTTACATTTCCTTCATCAATCTACACACTATACAGTGCCTTGCGAAAGTATTCGGCCCCCTTGAACTTTGCGACCTTTTGCCACATTTCAGGCTTCAAACATAAAGATATAAAACTGTATTTTTTTGTGAAGAATCAACAACAAGTGGGGCACAATCATGAAGTGGAACGACATTTATTGGATATTTCAAACTTTTTTAACAAATCAAAAACTGAAAAATTGGGCGTGCAAAATTATTCAGCCCCCTTAAGTTAATACTTTGTAGCGCCACCTTTTGCTGCGATTACAGCTGTAAGTCGCTTGGGGTATGTCTCTATCAGTTTTGCACATCGAGAGACTGCAATCCTGTCCGGGAGCTCTACGGACAATTCCTTCGACCTCTGACATGGCTTTTTTGCTCTGCCATGCACTGTCAACTGTGGGACCTTATATAGACAGGTGTGTACCTTTCCAAGTCATGTCCAATCAATTGAATTTACCACAGGTGGCCTCCATAGCAAAGGGTCTGAATACTTATGTAAATAAGGTATTTCTGTTTTTTATTTTGTATAAATTTGCAAAAAAAAAATGTAAAACCTTTTTTGTTCTGTCATTATGGTATATTGCTTGTAGATTGATGAGGATTTTTGTAAAAATTTTAATCAATTTCAGAATAAGTTTGTAACGTAACAAAAATGTGGATAAAGTGAAGGGGTCTAAATACTTTCCGAATGCACTGTGCGTCAGACTTTTAGAAAGCCAGGACATACTTTGCAGACACGTTTCAAAACTGAGGTCAGTGCATTACACATACAATTCTTTGCATATATTGCTGTTGGACCTGATGAATTTGAGTTGTAAAACAAATAATCAACACGTAGTTAGATCAAAATATTGTACAGAGCCCAGTTATTGAACCTAATGAAATTGCACATGAGTGTATTGCTGTGTATTCTGTTGCATATAAAAAAGTCAATGTGACCTTTCAGATAAAAATAAAAAAATCAATGGGAGCGTGTCTGATTGGCCTCAATCTTTTTTTTTTTCCTTAGACGAGAACGCTTTGAAGCTGCTATGTGCTTTCATCAAGGAGGGGAGGCCATTCCATTTAATTTAGCTTTGCATTGGAAAGCAGATTGGAAAAACCTGGTGGACCGGTATGGGATGCTGCAGTCCCCGCTGGTAGAGGTTCTTGTGATCCTGCTATTTAGGTATGATCAAATGCCTTTAGACGTGTGTTAAGTTACAGTAGTGGTACCGTGGGTAGTTCTACTGGTGCAGCTTTGGGTTGGAGAGGTGCCCAGCCAACTGATCATGGAGGAGTTTGAACGTGTCTGTCTAGTGTAACTGTCAAGATTTCTGATACGTATGCTATGTGTGCGTTTACCACATCATTACCTGACCGTTTTTGATCAAGAGACCTTGGCATCACGTTAACCTTCCCTGTGACCCAACCCCCCCCCCCCCCCCCCATACCCCCTCTCCCCCCACCTCCGTCACCCCTCGCTGTAGGATCAAGCACCAGGAAATGAGGAGCGGGCCACGATGTGTGTGGAGACATGGCCCGGGTGTGGAGGGGCTGCAGGCTGCTTCTGCAGAGTGGTGTGGTGTGGTGCAGCCCCCTCCCCCCCTCTACCCCTCCGGACCCCCACCTCACACCCCTCTCTGGACCCCCTGATCAAAGACCCAGCTCACCCCTGGCTGCCGTGACAACGTGCCCACAACCTAAACAGGATGGCCAGTGTACATGAAAACATTGAATAATTTTCCCCGGACAGCCAGCGGAGTGGACACTACTATTAGGCCCAATAGAATCAACAGCTTGTACTCAGAAGTGTTTACAGGTCGTGCATATGTCACTTCCTCTGTGCCGTTGGTTTAATGTAATGAGGGCAATTTCAGCGATGTGATTATTATCATTTAATGAACGTTTGCACTTTATTCACGATACTGTACTTTCACAGGAGATTATTAGTTGTAAAGGGCAAAGCACTGACGTTTATCTAAACCACTCTGTGCTCTACTGTACCCTTTAAAGGGGTAATCAACAGTTGAAATAATTACAAGGTGGTTTGCCGTACACGATCCAAAATGATAGTTTTAAGGCTATATGGCATTTATTTACATTTCCTTTGTTTACAAATATTGGAGCCAAACAAGCTTATGTTTTGGGCTGTGAGGGAGTACAACAGTTAAACTAAACTAATGAGCCATTTCTAAGTTATGTTCTTCAAGAATCAATGGCTACAATATCATTCATTTATAAGTCCAACAATGGATATATAAACAGCTGAATGCCCCGTTAAAGTTGAACTCCGTCATAGTCGAAACAGATCCCCCAGCCGGCCCCAGACGCATTTGTTATTGTTTTTATTTTGAGGAACTGAGCATGCAGCATCGTGCTAAAAATTGTAGTACATACACTGCTGTTCCATCGTGTACAAACTGATTTGGCTTCTCTGCAGTAAACAGGCAGCCTTAAATCACACAATTGTGTGTGGAGATAATGTGCAGCATTGTATCGTGGCATTTGATCAAATTCTCTCTGCTAATTCAGCAAATATACATGAGAAAGCAAACACAGCCACAACTCAAAAGCCAGCGTGACAGCATTTGGTGGGGGTTTCATGGAGCTTGTCTCATGTGGGTGTAAGTGAGACACACACACAAACCCCAGTGTTGAAACCAAATGCACTTGGCTTTGTGAAAATACAATAAACTTTTCCCGGATTGGAACACTTCCACAAGAAGGAAGTGAGCCTGAGCCCAGTGTTTAGGTGTGGAGTCTGGACTGGACCTCAGGCCAGAACCTGTTGACTGACACAGTCAAAAGGCTACGAACGGTCATAAAAGCTTGTGTTGCACCACTTTTGGCCTCGTGTAGTTTTGAATTTTGTACGTTGTTACTCGGCTGTTGAGAGTTCCGTGGCTCTCTGAAATTCAAAGAAATATGACTTTAAATACAACTGAGAGGCCTTAAATTGAAGTAGACTCATGGGTGGAGACGGGTTCATGGAGAGGGGAGGATGGAGTGTGTTTGTTCGAGGTGAACAGTTACAAACAAGAGGAACAGAGGATAGACAGAAGGCCACCCAGTGGACATAAAGGACTTCAACAGGAAAAAGAGGAGACAGACGGAGGAAAGGGGAAACATAATACAGACAAGATATAAAAGCCACTGCTGGACTTGCTACTGGAAACCTCCTCCTGCTGCAGTACAGCACTCTGAACTTAGGTTGACTCCACCACAGTCACAGATTCCACTCTCTTTGCCCTGGAGCAGACCACTCTGTCTCCCCAGACACTGTGCATGGCCCACAGATTGCACCAACCCAACCTGGAGGGGGAGGGGGGGGGGATGAAACCAGACATTATTACAACACTCTCACAACTGTGGTGGATGACGCTGTCTGTCTATGAGAAAAGACAGAGCACAAGATGATTAAATATCTGGGACTGTGTATATGCTTACCAAATATTTCCTCCACATTGCGCCAGGGATATACACAGCATTTGGAAAATATTCAGACCCCTCGACTTTTTCCACATTTTGTTGCGTTACAGCCTCATTCTAAAATTGATTAAATAAAACCTTTTTGAGAAGGTTTTGAGAAAAAAACAGAAATACCTTCTTTACATAAGTATTCAGAACCTTTGCTATGAGACTCGAAACTGAGCTCAGATGCATCCTGTTTCCATTGATCATCATTGAGATGTTTCTACAACTTGACTGGAATCCACCTGTGGTAAATTCAATTGATTGGACATGATTTGGAAAGGCACACGCCTGTCTATATAAGGTCCCACAGTTGACAGTACACGTCAGAGCAAAAACCTTGCCATAAGGCCAAACAAATTGTCCGTAGTGCTCAGAGACAGGATTGTGTCGAGGCACAGATCTGGGAAGGGTATCAAAACATTTCTGCAGCATTGAAGGTCCCCAAGAACACAATGGCCTCCATCATTCTTAAATGGAAGAAGTTTGGAACCACCAAGACTCTTCCAACAGCTGGACGCCTGGTCAAACTGAGCAATCGGGGGAGAAGGGCCTTGGTAAGGGAGGTGAACAAAAACCCAATGGTCACTCTGACAGAGCTCCATTGTTCCTCTGTGGAGATGGGAGAACCTTCCAGAAGGACAACCATCTCTGTAGCACTCCACCAATCAGGCCTTCATGGTAGAGTGGCCAGACGGAAGCCACTTCTCAGTAAAAGGCACAACAGCCCGCTTGGAGTTTGCCAAAAGGCAGCTAAAGGATTCAGACCATGAGAAACCAAGATAGAACTCTTTGGCCTGAATGCCAAGCATCACGCTTTAGGAAACCTGGCACCATCCCTAAGGTGAAGCATGGTGGTGGCAACATCAGAATGGGAGAAACTCCCTAAATATAGGTGTGCCAAGCTTGTAGCGTCATACCCAATATGACTTGAGGCTGTAATCACTGCCAAAGGTGCTTCAACAAAGTACTGAGTAAAGGGTCTGAATACTTACATAAATGTGATATTTAAAAGTTTATTTAATAAATTGCTAAAAATTCTAGAAACCTGTTTTTGCTTTGTCATATTGGGGTATTGTGTGTAGATTGATGAAAAAAAAGACATTTTATAAAAATGCTGGAACGTAACAAAATGTGGAAAGAGTCAAGGGATTTGAATAATAATGTGTATGTGTATGTGTGTGTGTGTGTGTGTCACGAGGTGGAAAGGTGACAAGTTCAAGGTCTGGTATTGAGCAGGCAGGTTGAAGCAGAACACACAGGACAGTGTAACATTTATTTTAAGGCATGGTTTTCCCATTGTTCCACTTCAACACATTTCAGTTGTTCCATTCCGGTCATTTGATTCGTTTCCAAACATAATTTCTTACTATTAAAACATTGCTAGTTAAGATACAGACATATAAACCAAAACAAAAAGGGACACAGGAAGCGATGCAGCCCAGGAGGCAGATTTTCCTAAAGATGGTACTTTAGCTCAAACTCCATTATCCATGTGCTTTTACCATAAGACGTGATCACGCGCTCTGGCAAAACCAAGGATCCACCATTCCTCCAGACTGTACTCACGTCCTGTGGGCAGCCACAAAGAAACACAAAACAGCTGGGGGCGTGAAATACATGCTGCTGAAGTCACATGACCAGGTTATTAACCAATAGAAATGCTTGTTAGGTTAAACATGCAAATGAGTCACACGTGACACATGCATGCATGCGTGTCAGCGTGTGTGTATGCATGCTCGTGCCTGCATGGGTGTACAGTATGTGCATGAGTCAGGATTCCATTACTGTTAGAACCATAGTCGAACCATCTGCACCTTTCAACTGAACTAAATCGGCAGCACCTAGCTAGGCTACTGTAGACATCTGCTATCTCCTTCATGTGAGGCAGGTTTGTTACTGCGGCGTAGAGCCCTATTTGACAGGGCCCACAGCAAAGCCATTAAAAAGATACAACACACAAATGCTAGATTGAATTTCATGTAAAGGGAGGATCTCACATTGAAATTCACTTCCAGTGGCAGGCCTCTGGTTGTGTGATGACCAGTAAAGGACTCTAACATATGGAGAGAGAGGAGAAGGCAGTCAGCGGCTGACACTTTAAATACCTACTCTAGAAATGTTACACTGGAGACGACAGGATTTATTAGAGAGAGGCCGCAAAGTACACATCAAACTGATGCTAAACGTGTCTTCTTACCTTTGTCTTTCCCTCTGATGCAAGAGACATACATTCCCATGCACACAGTAGCTCTTTGTGATGTCTTACTGCATTTTTGGAGGTGACAATTTCTCACTATTGTGTGAAACAGGAAGGATCATCGACAAATGATATGAGAGGATGATTCAATATTTTCTTTGCCATAACATTTTCACAAAAGATGCTGCTTTGTACACTGCAGTTTACGCCACTATAATCTCAGTGTCCTGCAAACAGTTTGCAAAAACTAAAGCAGGAAGTACCAGTGACTCGCTCAATACGGAAGTGGTCAGATGATGCTAAACTACTGGACTGTTTTGCTACCACAGACTGGAATATATTCCGGGATTCTTCCGATGGCATTTTAAGGAGTACACCACATCCGTCACCGGCTTCATCAATAACACAGTGACCATATGTACCTACCCCAGCCAGAAGCCATGGATTACAGGCTAAATCTGCCCTGAGCTAAAGGGTAGATCTGCTGCTTTCAAAGAGCGGGACTCTAACCCGGAAGCTTATAAGAAATCCTGCTATGCCCTCCGACGTACCATGAAAAAGGCAAAGTGTCAATACAGGACTAAGATTGAATCCTACTATGCCGTCTCCGACGCTATTCGGATGTGGCAGGGCTATCAAAATAGTACAGACTACAAAGGGAAGCACAGCTACGAGCTGCCCAGTGACACGAGCCTATCAGACGAGCTAAATTACGTCTATGCACGCTTCGAGGAGCAACACCGAAGCATACTTGAGAGCACCAGCTGTTCCGGACGACTGTATGATCACGCTTACCTGTGATTAATGTGACTAAGACCTTTAAACAGGTCAACATTCACAAGGCCGCAGGGTCATACGGATTACCAGGACGTGTACTCTAAGTATGCGCTGACCAACTGGCAAGTGTCTTCATTGACATTTTTAACCTGTCTCTGACCGAGTCTGTAATACCAGCATGTTTCAAGCAGACCATCACAGTCCCTGTGCCCAAGCAAACCAAGGTAACCTCCCTAAATGACTACCGACCCGTAGCACTCACGTCTGTAGCCATGAAGTGCTTTGAAAGGCTGGTCATGGCTCACATAAACACCATTATCCCAGGAAACCTAGACCCACTCAATTCGCACACCGCCCCAACAGATCCACAGATGACGCAAACTCTATTGCACTCCACACTGCCCTTTCCCACCTGGACAAAGATGGGAAAGGACCTTGAGACTAAACACCTAAGAATCTTGAGACTAAACACCTCCCTCTGCAACTGGATCCTGGACTTCCTGACGGGCCTCCCCCAGGTGGCAAGGATAGGTAACAACACATCTGCCATGCTGATCCTCAACACGGGGTCCCCTCAGGGGTGCGTGCTCAGTCCCCTCTTGTACTCCCTGTTCACCCACGACTGCATGGCCAAGCATGACTCCAACACCATCATTAAGTTTGCTGATTACACAACAGTGGCCTGATTATTATATACTTCAGTTGATTTAGTGAATACTTTCTTCTTAACACTTCGTTTTTTCTTAAAATTGCAATGTTGGTTAAGGGCTTGTAAGTAAATATTGCATTTTACTTATTTGAACACATACAGCAAGCCTTACTTAAACCGCTCCAGACTTTCTCTCATATCTTAAAACGTTGTCCTCAGGTTTGAATTCAATGTAGTAAAACCGCCACCATGTTCCCTGAGCCTCCATGCGGCAGCTAGACATGACGGACGTATTTTTAGAGGATGAAACAAACCCAAATGGTATTTATACACATATTTCAGTGGCAAGATTAAACTATTAGGCTTGGCTGGGGAAATGTCATGTTGGTTTGAAAAACGGCTGCGTCTACTGTGAGCCAATGATGTGGGCGTTCTCTGTAGCTTCGCCAGGAGGCCTGAAAGACTTAGCAGCAAGCGAAACAGCAAACCTCCCATCCCTGTCTGTCTCAGAACTCATCAACTACAAGCTCTTCATTATAACAAATGTAGTATGATCTCTTTAGTTAGAGTAGGAGGAATACGGATGGCTCTATTCTACCCTACATGTCAATGTCCTGGATATATCTGTCATGGTCTAAAGTCAACTGGTGTTGGTTGTTGTGTTTTTAAACACGTTTTGAGTTAGAGGCTTTGTGTGTGCGTGCTTGTGTGCCTGCCTCTCTGCTTGCAAGCATGTGTGCATGTGTGAACGGGCGTGCCTGGGTGTGTGACTGTGTATGTTTATATGTCTGTGTGTGTGCATGTATGCGTGCAGCTTCGTGTGTGTGTGGCAATGTGTTAGTACAGCATGGCAGTATTTAGTGGGTATAGGAGTGGTTTTACTGTGGTGTGATGTCACCCCTCCAGTGGAGGTTCCCAAGCTTCTCCCAGGGAGAAGGTTTCATGCCTGACTCGAAGAACAGCTACTCCTGGAATTGTAATCTTTCATGTGGGGAGGAGAGGCCTTGAAGACTGGTAACCACCGCACAGCCAGCACACAGTGGAAGAATTTTAAAAGAACCTAGAACTTTACAAAATGTCAAATGGAACCCAATGGGATCACGCTGGGATCCTACTATGGTGGAGTGAGTGACCTGAGTTTGTTTCGCGATTGCATCCAAAAGATAGTGTGTTTCTCTCGTAGTGTGTTTCTCTCATAAATGAACCCTTCTTCTTCTTGGAATGGCCATAGCAGACCTAACACTGCTAGACAACATTCTGTAGATCGTTGTTAACAATATCAACAGGAAATATCAATTCAAGGCCCTGTCACCGGTAGTAACTCTTCTGCAAGTAGCATTGATCCATGACTTGCCATGGTGGACTAGTAAGCACCACACTCCCTCCATCTGGGTCAAGGTTCAGTTCTCTCTCTCTGTCTGTGTTCCTGGCTCCAGAACTCCAGAGTGTGGCATCCTGCTCTACTCTGCACACGTGTTTCTCTGGAGTAGCTCCATCCATCACAGTCACAGCAGAACCAGGCAGGGCTGAGCTGGTTGATCTGTCAGGGGCCTGGCTCACATCAAGACAGCCAAAAAGTGAAACTACTGGAGCGGAAACCCCCAGAGGACAGAGGGCATCGTCATGACATTATGACAGTCACAAGTCATAGGTCGACTGTCTGGAGGTGAGGCATGAAAGGCCAGAGGAAAACCATGGTTTTACTCTCATACACCCAGGAACGTGCACAGATAGGGCTCTGCCTGTGCAGAGCACATGCCCCTTTGCCCTTCCAGTCACCAAAGTGCCCTTTTGGGTGGTGGGGTAACCAAAGTATTTTTTTAATATAAATGTTTTGTTATTGTTGTTCGGAACCCACTGCCGTCTTCAAGTTCAAGTCGTCTTCAAGTTCGCCACCCCCTATCCCGTCCGTTGGTTGCGCCTGTTGATCTACCCTGTACAGAACCTTTTTCCTAGTCTGCTCTATATGGAGATTGCAAGCGCCCGGTATCCAAACATGCACTGCTTGAGAGATGCGGTCACCAGTCAAGTGTGTGTAGCTAGCTACCCAGTTTAAGTTGAACCAGTACTGCCACGGCAGCATAACATTTGATTAACACTCGCTAGCCTAACACATGATTTAGCCTACATCATCCTCAATATTCGTTCTGGTTGGCTGATACGCACAGTAGAGAGAGGAAGAAAGACATAGAGAGGTAAATCTCAATCAGTTAAAAAAAATAGAGCTAGCTATCTAGCAAATTACATCAACCATCTACATCAATGATCAGCTGATAGCCCACCCTCTTTTCCCGATGTCAGTCATGTCTTTAGGAGGCACTGTAGCTTTAAAGTTTGTGACAAAGAGTGAGTGTGTTGATGCAAAAATAAACAGGACTATGCTCTAGAGGCATTTAGGTATGTATGAATTTCGAGATATGAATGATGAAAGTACAGCAAAAAAATTAAGTGAGGTTGACCTTTTTCCAATTTTGAGCACCTGCCCCCTAAAATGTCTGTGCATGGCCTTGCCTACACCTCATGCATTAGCGTTTAACATAGAGCTATGTTTGGAGCATAGATCAGCACACAAGTTGTATTTCGTATGCGACTCCCATATTTGGACCTTTAGTGTCTGGTTATGCTTTTCTATGTCCGACCGGAATCCCCCATCTGTCATTTTCACTTGATCTCTTAATTGATCAGTGGGCTTTGAACATCCATCGTTCGATGGATGTCATCCATCTCTCACACTGAGAATGAATTACAGGGATTGAAAAGGCATACCTCTGGTTACTTTCATGTCACTTCCAGAGGGATCAATGTACAATGTGCTGCTTGAGACATTTTGTGAAAATGTTGGCTCCTTATTGGTCGTTTAGAGGGAAGAGGTGGGTTGCCATACAGAAATGATCATAATTTTTACACACACACACACACACACACACACACACACACACACACACACACACACACACACACACACACACACACACACACACACACACACACACACACACACACACACACACACACACACACACACACACACACACACACACCAAGCCTTGCCTCTGAAGTACAGCTTATTTTATGGTACATTAGGAGCACTCCAGCAGCGTCTGTATGACAGATCGGGCGCATTAGGATCAAACAGCCCACTCTGCTGCACTCTCTGCCTCCTGTCCCAAATATACACAGCATATGACCCATAAGCAAATCATTTTCCCTTCTGCTGGGACCGGGGAGGGGGCGCTGGAATGAGAGGCGGGGCGAAGGCAGACCGTGGAGACCATCTGAGGCAGCTCCCTCACTCAGAAAACGAAGCTTTTCCCCCCCTCTGATCTGGGCTGTTGGAGTTCTTTTCTTTTTCTTCTTTTGCTAATATATTTTTGCGTTTTTTCCCCACACCAAATACGGAACATACACATACGAACAACAACTTACAGACATACACAAACAACGAGTACATCTCCTCTGCACAGACCTGCATGCTCATACCCTCATCCCTAGTGCCTGCTTTATTGTTTGCCACCTTGTTAAATTGTATTAATTTATTTTTCTCGGTCACCTATGCTATTTCAATATTTCACTAATAAATCATTAGAATTTTCAATTCTGTTAAAGATGGAGGATTGATTGATTTCCAAGTTTTCAATATAAACTTTTTCAAGATGAGTGAAGAGAAAATAATTGTCCAGCCGATTGGGTATCTCACTATATCCCGTATGCCATGTCTTGAAGTATGCAGACAGATTAATTAAAAGTAAGTTTATATTGTAGTACTTCTAACAGACAACTTTCAAGCTCCACCCATAACTTTTGGACTTCATAGCATTCCCAAAAAGCATGGATTATTAAATCATTGTTCGTTTTATACTCACGACATGACTGCCATTGTGCTGTAGAATTTGTGAATGTTATCTCTTGTGTAATACATTTTATACATTAGTTTATACTGAATTAACTGTTTATTTTCATTAACTGTAATATCGTTATTCATGTTCCAACATTCCCTCCATCTGCCAACATCAGTTATTTTTAAGTCTTGCTTCCAATAGCTTATTTTTTTTTCTAATAGATTGTTAGTTGGAAATGCTCTCTGCAATGTGTTATACTGTATATTTTACCTATCATATGAACATCATTTTCTGACTTAAATCAGATTCCCTCAAGGTTGCTCTGATGTCCTAAAGACTCCAAATATACAGTTTTGTGAAAAAGTATTTGCCCTCTTTCTAGTTCTCTACTTTTACATATTTTTGCATAGTTATCAGATCTTCAACCGAAACCGCATATTAGATACAGGGAACCTGAGGGAACAAATAACTCAACAATTACACTTATTTAATTTATTTCATAAACAAAGTTATGCAACACCCAATGCCCCTGTGTGAAAGAGTAACTGCCCCCTCACACTCAATAACTGGTTGTGCCACCTTTAGCTGCAATGACGCCAACCAAACGCTTCCTGTGGTTGTTGATCAGTCTCTCAAATCGCTGTGGAGGAATTTTGTCCAATCTTCCATGCAGAACTGCTTTAACTCAGCGATATTTGTGGGTTTCCAAGCATGAACTGCTCGTTTCAAGTCCTGCCACATCTCAATTGGGATTATGTCTGGACTTTGACTAGGTCATTCCACAACTTCTAAATTGTTTATTTTTAGCCATTTTCATGTAGACTTGGTTGTGTGTTTTGGATCATTGTCTTGCTGCATGACCAAGCTGCGCTTCAGCTTACAGACAGATGGCCTGGGACCGGGCCTGTAGAACTCTCTGATACAGAGCAGAATTCATGGTTCCTTCTGAATTCATGGTTCCACCACATTCACCTAAAATTAACCTTACAAATAGCTGTGCTGGGTGATTTGGGAAGCCATTGTCAGTCAATCAATAATATAATAATACTCAAAGGAAAGGTTTTCATCTTTAGCTGACAATTTGTGATTAGAAAGGTTAAAAATGTAAAACATCACACAGCACAATTGAAGAATATATGGCACATGGAAACCAAATGAAGGTGGTCTATGGTTATCGGTGAGATGGGCTGAGAGTGGCGGAGGGGTGGGATTAAAGAGCTGAGGTCTATGGTTATCGGTGGGATGGGCTGAGAGTGGCGGAGGGGTGGGATTAAAGAGCTGAGGTCTATGGTTATCGGTGGGATGGGCTGAGAGTGGCGGAGGGGTGGGATTAAAGAGCTGAGGTCTATGGTGATAGGTGGGATGGGCTGAGAGTGGCGGAGGGGTGGGATTAAAGAGTTTATTTTCAGTAATGTATTATTGTAATGTGATTGCTGTATATTAAAGTCAGATGTACATAAAATGTGTATGTAAAATGTATATGTAAAATGTATGTATATGTAGTATAAAAGCTGTACAATGTGGATGGGTTAATAATCATAAAATGATAACTTAAACATTTAAAAAATCATGTGAAACACTAGTGAATCTATGAATCTAACTTATGTGACTTGTTAAGCAAATCTTTACTCCTGGACTTATATAGTCTTGCCATTGAAAAGGGGTTGAACACTTGACTAAATCTAAAAACATAATTCCAAATGATAGGGTATAGTGTGTAGGCCAGTGACACAAAATCTCAATTGAATCCATTTTAATGAGATAAGTAAAATGTTGGAACAATAAGACCAAAATATTGAATGGAAATTGAATGTAAGGGTTTTCATTACAATGCAATTAATAAACAACCTTAAAATAATACAAAATAACAAAAAGTTGTTCAAGCAGCAAAGCGTCACCAAACCATCACACTGCTACCACCATGCTTGACCATTCGTAATGTTCTTATTGTGAAATGCAGTGTTTGGTTTTCGCCAGGCAAAATGGAACCATTTCATCCAAAAAGTTTGACTTTTTATTAATCTGTCCATAGAACATTCTTCTAAGAGTCTTGATGATCATCCAGGTGCTTCCAGATACTTTTTGGCAAACTTGAGTCAACTTTTTGGATGAGAAGAGTCCCATTATGTATATAAGGAGGTTGTCTACAAATACGTTTTAGTTTACATTCATGTTTACCAATACTGATGCTTGTTACTCTTGGGTCCTATCGAATTCTTTCTGCAAGCAGTTCAATTGCCAGTGCAAACAGGAGGGGGAAGAGGGGACGTCCCTGTCTTGTGCCCCTTTCTAAAGCAATTTCATCAGATAACGTATTATTTGTGTATAATTTTGCTTTAGGACATTTATATAATATTTGTGTAATATGTATTATTTCAGCTGGAAAGTTGAACGCTTCCAAAGCTGTGAATAGAAAAGGCTATTCCTGACGGTTGAAAGCTATATTTTATTATATACATTTTCATAGAAGCTTTCAAATTGTAATTAATTGCTTTGTTGTTCCTAATTACCACATTTTTAACTTTTAAAATGATAACCGTTTTAGCTTGTTTTCGTTTTGTGAGAGCTGCGAGATATTTACAAGGTTTGTTTGCTTTAATTTAAGTAGTATGCTTTATTTGAGTTTAACCTGTTTCTGTTGGGTCTCTTCAAAAGTAAAATATTGTATTCCTGTTCAGAAATGTTATTGGCTTTTTCTAAGATAGAGATTTCTTTTGCCCTGTATGAGATTATCATTCCCCTAATGTACACCTTAAAGGCATCACAAACTATTTCGGGGCTCAGCTTTTCTCTGTTCTCTATGTCTACATTTGTAATGGTAAAGGTTTTCATTTTTTCGTTTACATATTTAATTCACTTCGGGTCCAGAAGATGCGCTCTTTTCATTCTCCAAAGATGTTGCTAAGTGTATTTTCTATTGGTGTAATTAAGCATGATACCGGAGAAGGATCCAATATCACTATATCAGTAAAATGTTGAGTGCATTTTGGGAAGTAAATATGTTGTCAATTCTCGAATAGATGTTCTTACTTTGAGAATAAAAGGAACAGTCTTTTGTAGTAGGGAATAGTAATCTCCAGGTGTTCTGTAAATTATTTGTAGAGATGACATCTTTTACCCTCCCTAAAGTTGCCTTTTTTATTACTACTTCTGTCAATCTTATTCAATGTATGATGTAGGTGGGTTTACAATGAAATCAATCTTTTTCACCATGTACAGTACAACGGCCTTCTTGGTCCATGTTCTGGGTTATAACAGTAAATGGTGTATTCCTATTTATCAGGATGCCTACACTTCTGATGTTACTACAGTAGGTGGCAACCCAGCTCCTCTTTAAATATTAAATTTCTCCTTTTTTTTATGTAACTCTTGCAAGAAAAGCACACCTGCTGACAATATTTTTAAGTGTTCAAGAACCATATGGTTTTTTTCCCCATCATGGAGCTCACACACATAAGTTGGATTTTGTTGGTCTATGCTTGTATAGAATCAAATGTAAAACTTCTT